>NW_006768767.1:1748803-1794918 GCF_000204055.1 Melampsora larici-populina 98AG31 | reverse complement strand
CCCCCCCTCCCCTCCCAACACTCCCACATCTTCTGAAAATCTTTCCATTGCAACAATTCTAGTGCTACTCTTATTCAGACTGGATTCTAACAGTATTGTCAGAGATTCATGCTCATTCATCTTGAACATTTTCAGCTGTTCTCCAATGTGAAGGATGTTGCACTTAAGATGACGAGGCTGTTGGAGTATTGGTAAGGGAGGGGGGATTACAGATGATAGTTCTGAATCAAATTTGCACCTCAAGGTGGATAAAATTGATTGGATCAAGTTCTCAAGAGATGGTGTGTTCAGAGGGAAAGGAATTGAAGGATGTGGAGCATTTTCAAAAAAGGTCATCTAATCTCTGTCTATCTTGATTTTGAGCTGTAAAACATGATATTCATTAGGATTCAAGGGATCAAAACTTGATTGATACTCAATCCTGGTTGTGCCCTTTCAAACAATCATCTCCGATCAATCATGGTTAATTGCAGAGGTGAAAGTCCTAATGTTTAAGGAGAGCCAGTAATCTGAGCCTGCCAATAATAGTCATACATTTCTTGTGGACCAAAAAAGAACAGCTTGCAAGGGTTTGTTTCCCCTGTCCTTAAGTCAAAAAGAGATCTTGCTTGGTCTTTGCAGGAGGAATTGGGACCCAGGCTGTCACACAGAGATATTTTTACACTGCAACTTAACATCCTGAAGTTAAGCTATGCCGTGGCACTCTTTGACACACACAAATAACCATTGCTCCAAAAAATTATGGAGCTGAAATATTTCAGCGCAAGGCATTTATTTGTAGCTTTTCAATGGCTCTGGTGTATTTGCCATTTGGAGACCAGATCAAAGTACACCTCAAAATATTGAATCCAAGTTATCCTTAAAGTCATAATTCCATGAAATACTTCTTTTCCAACATTGATAGTGAAGAGAATGGAGCAATTGTCTGAGTTTGGTGCACATATTGTATACTAAATTCATCCATCACGCCATGATGACTTCGTATACATTTCCAAAGTGGAGGATAGATTGATGAAATATGAGGATCAATATATGAAGAGCTTGTCCAATCACAAAGCCATGACACCCCGGGCAAATTGGAGTCATGCAGTGCATACAGGTTGTGCGGTCCTGAATGCATATCTGGACTGGGTGCACCTGTCAGGCATGCAGGATTCTTCATCCTGTGCGTGCCCTGTACCACTCATACCATCACATGTATTTAAGTACAGACTCAAGTGTACATGTCACACACCCATATGTTGCTCACACAATCTGTATCACACCATTCTTGTAGGCCCCACACACATTTCACTGGTATGAGTGGCAGTGGTGTAGGGCTGTGACCCGGCCCCGGCACCGCCCAGCCGACTCTGCCCAAAGACTCTGGCAGAGCTCACGGTACATGCCCCAAGGCCTCTAAACCTAACATGGTGATATACACAAATGGCCTTGCAGCACGCCAGGCAACCAACCCGGCCGGGGCGCCAACCCTTCCAAAGCCAAAAAACTCTCATGGTGATCACATGATACATCATACGATCATACCACGTGAAAACTTTAAAGTTAACTTTGTCAATCATCTATATTCTATACATGCCCTCTGCCCCAATCACCCAATCGGCCAGCTTACGTAACACAATGCCTTCTAGCCTTGCTCCCTCCAATTCGATCTTGGAGTTGTTGTCTGATACCACAACTACTGTCCATTCTTTGTGGGTCTAGACTTACTTTGTTCAGGAAGAGGTCAACGGCGTGATGAAGAACATCTGCCGAGCTCGAGAAGGTTTCACCGCGGCACCTGGGATCTGCAACAAACCCCTTGCTCTTGACAGAGACTCTAGTACCAAATCTATGATTTGACATCTAGACCGCGCACATCATATCATAGCTCCAGTTCTTATGGAGCAGCCAACTGTGGCAGCTTTCTACATTGATGGAGAGCCTGTCCAGTAAGTTAGATTTTCATGATCTTATCTTTTTTCTATCTTTTTTTTGTCTATTTAATAGTTTTTTCTTTTTCTCTTCTTATCATCCTATTCTCTTTGATTCTTATATTTAATATTTTGTTTTAATATTTATGTCTTTCTTTTCATGTTTGTTTTTGTTTTTTTAGGTCGAACCGCTCAACAGAGCAAACCTCAAAGACGCTGTAATCCAATTGGTTGTGAATCAAGAGGTCCCTGTACCTTTTGTTGATGCGAAGGAGTTTTGCGAGATCATTGACATGATCAACCCCCAAGCATTTGCTGTTCTATCAAAGTGGACTGCGGTTTTGGAGGGAATCTTGGATCACTATCAAACGTCTCGAGCTTGAAGCATCAAGACTCTTTCCTTGGTCTCCCATGTTTCCATCACCTGTGATGGATGGACTTCTCCAAGGAACACGGCTATGCTTGGAGTCACTGCCCACTGGATTTCAGATGAATTTCAAATGCAGGGAATCACCCTTGCTTTGAAGCCAATCGAAGGACCTCACACGGGTGTCAATCTTGCTACCCTGCTCAAAAGCATTCTGGACTCTTTTCACCTCACCAATTGCGTCTACTGTATCACGGCGGACAACACGTCCAACAACACAACCATGGGACAAGCCCTTACTTTGATGATACCTCAATTCGACGCCACCCAGAACCTTCATGGTTGCGTCACTCATGTCATTAATCTCGTGGCCAAAGCCGGGATGGCTGTTTTCAATCCAAAGGCTCCACCTCCAATTGAAGCTCTTGATCCAAGTATTCCTCACCCTCCTTCCTTAGTTCCACTTTTTGTCAAGCCTACCTCCAATACTGAGGGTTTGCGCATTCTGACTTGCATTCAAGGCTTCCACAACAAGATCAAGCACTCCAGCCAACTCAAAACTTCTCTCGATAACGCCATTGCAAGCTGTCCTACCTTGTAACACAAAGTTGGATTAGTTCATGAAGTATCAACCCAGTGGTCTTCAACCCACTCTTCCCTTTCTCAATTTCTTGAGCTCAGAGTTGTTTTGGAGTATCAATTCAACTGCAACCCCGCCCTTGAAAGCTTCAAACTCAAGCACGACAAATGGGTTTTAGTTGAAAATTCAGTTCCGTTTTCAACACCTCTTGCTGCTGTCACCAAACAAATCGAAGGCCATTCATACCCCACTTTCTCTCTTGTGATGCCTGACTATCAATGGCTTGTAGAACACCTTGAACAAGTGAGTTATTTTTTCTACTTATTCAATTGATTTTTTTTCAATTTTTTCTGATTCTTTTTTTTGGTATTAGGCCTGGGCTGATTCTAAGTGCAAGGAACTCAAAGTTGCCATCATGCCAATGATAAAGAAAGTTATTCAATATCAAGAGGCCGCCCAGACAAAATCAGTGTACATTTGCGCTTCTATTCTTGATCCTTGTCTCAAGCTTACCGTGGTCCAAGCCCGAACGATGGACCACTTGGTTGGGGAGAAGAAAACCCAGTTGCCTACTTTACTGAAGAAGCTACCAAGTTCAAGCTTGCCCTTGACCCTGAAATCAAGATTGTCAAACCTCAGGAAACCCTCTTGCTCGACCGACCTCAGCATTTCATCAAGCATTGCAAGATGGTCCTGATTGAACATGAAGTCCGGGAGTACCTGACCGCTCCTCAAGAGGATGAGATTACAAAGCCTCATGTCTACCGGGTACTGCAGGTTGTCACTGGCCCAATCTGGCACATATGGCATAGGCAATGCTCACGGTTCCTGCCACGAGTGCGCCTACTGAAAGGGCCTTCTCTAATGCTTTATGAGTGATGAGTGATCTAAAAGAATACAACGGAGATACAACTCGACGTTGATGATATCTGTGTTAAAGGCTTTAACAAAGAAAAACAATATAAATCTCTCGACAGCGAGCTGACTAGACTTGAAGAGATTTTAAGAAGATAGCAAACCTGACAAGGTTTGACAAAGAAATAAAACTTTAGAATTTCTTTTCCCAGACGGTGAGGAAAAAGAAAAACTAAAGGGGACAACACGAGCGAACACACATATAAGACAAAAATTAGACAAACAAAAAGAGAAAAGAAAGACGCGTGACCACCCCTGCATTCATGCACTACTTCGCTAAGCTTACATTCCAATCAACTGACAACCAAACACACATTTACCCCTTTCATGTATCATTAGCTCTAAACTGATCGAGTCGACAATGTTCTACTTGTACATACGACCGTTGAACGTTTTGTGACAACATTGATCTATTTACTTAACGCTTGAAGGTCTTGACACAACATGAGTTCAGCTCGATGATGAAAATAATCCAATACTCCCCCTCAAGACTTTCACCGTTAAGATTTCACACCTAATTTACTTCTCAACTTGATGAATTGCTGCTTACCAAGTGCTTTTGTAAGTAAATCAGCAACCATTTCACTTGTTGGACAATGTTTAATAATCATCTCCTTCTTGTTGACAACCTCCCGGATCCAATGATACTGTATCTCAATATGTTTTGTACGTCCATGAAAGATTGATTTGCTAGTAAGATGAATTGCACCGAGATTGTCACTTTCTAGGACAGTAGCTTCTGAATCGTAACAACCAAAATAACCCATCATTCTTCTTAACCAGAGTAATTCTTGACCCGCTTCAGTTATCGCTCTATACTCAGCCTCTGTTGAAGATAATGCAACAGTTGGTTGCAAACGACTTTTCCATGAGAGCGCACCACCAGCAAGAGTGAAAATATAACCAGTGGTGGACCGGCGAGTACTGCGATCTCCAGCCCAGTCTGCATCACAGTGAGAGATGGGAAATTGATAGCTTCGTTGACCGGAGACTGAAGAGACATCTTTACCCGAGTATACAATACCAAGATTAATTGTACCTTTGAGATACCGAAAAACATTGAGAGCTGCGTTCCAGTGTTGGATCCCCGGTTTGTCGAGATGCTGAGACAGGACACCCACTGCGTAGGCTAAGTCAGGACGTGTACATTGTGATAAGTAAATAAGAGAGCCCACAGCACTTCTATAATTCAGTTTGAGTAATAAGAATTTAGCAGCCTCTTCATCAGTTGCACGATAGAGTTTTAGATTTGGAGTTAAAGGTGTTGAAGCAGATTTTGAAGTAGTCATTTCAAATCTATTAAGAATGGTTAGAGCAAATTTGGATTGAGTTAAAGCGTAAATTTGATTTCCTCGTCTTTGAATTTCAATACCAACAACCATCTTAGCCAATCCAAGATCTTCCATTTCCCATTTCAGTGAGATTTCAGTTTTGAATTTTTCAATTTCATTTCCAGTGATGGCCATATCATCTACATGAACATATACAGCTGTAAACTTTTCATTTTCTTCATCTGATCTGATGTAAACACATGGATCAACTTCACACTGATGAAATCCAATTTCAATTAAGAATCCTTCAACATCATCTTGCCAGATCTTTGGTGACTGTTTTAGACCATAAAGAGACCGGTTCAGCTTCAAAACCATATGTTCTTGACCTTTGACTTGAAATCCTTCAGGTTGTTCTATGTAAATTTCTTCTTCAAGAATGCCGTTGAGAAAAGCAGTCACGGCGTCCATTTGATGGATTTCCCACCCATGAATGGCAGCCATAGCAACAAGAATACGAAAAGAAGTAGGTTTGCCCGTAGGGGCAAAGGTTTCGCCATAATCCACACCTTCAACCTGAGTATTCCCCATAGCTACATATCGAGCTTTGAACTTGATGGAACCATCAGCAGTGTCTTTCTTTCTAAAAATCCACATGCCTCTGATGACTGCTTTGTGAGTCGGACGATCGACAAGGGTCCACACATCCTTTTTCAAAAGGGAAGACATCTCCTTGTTACAAGCTTCGGTCCAGAGCTGGGAGTCACCCGAGCTCATGGCCTTCTTGTAAGATTTCGGATCCGGCGTGGAAGATGACACATGATTCACTTCAGGCGGAAGACAATCGAACTGTGACAAGTAATCGGTATCCTCAAAGACTGCCATGCTGGCCATACCCTTGTAGTCAACTTTAGGTATGTTCCGAAAGGTGAATCGAGTTTGAGTAGGGACTGAAGGTTGAGAATCATTTGAATCGATGTTTGATGGATTATCGGTTGAATCAACAGTTTCGTGAATGACTTCAGGAGTTTCAGAAGGAGTGATTGGAACTGATTGAAAATTTTGTTCACAGGCTTCTACTTCATCAGAATTCTCGTTAGAGATCTCAGCGTTTGTTTCAACGTTGATTTCTTCCGAAGAATCATCATCATCGAAGTAGAAGGTCCTGATCACATCGGTTTCATTATCAGAAATCCTTGATGGGTGAACTCGAAACGGAAATTGATCTTCATTGAAAGTGACATGAGGTGTAATGTGAAATTTCTTGTCATTAAGATCGAAAATTCTATAATTGAAGTTGTCTTGATAGAAACCAACCAGAACTCCTTCAGAGCTAACTGGAAGATATTTGGACGTTCTGAGTTCCTTCCGAATCAATCGGAACACTTTGCATCCGAACACTCTAAGATGAGAGATAGAGGGTTTTCTGAAATACCATATTTCAAAAGGACTTTTGAAATTGGACACAGCTTTGGTGATGGTTCGATTGGTGAGAAAAACTGCAGCTTCACATGCTAAAAACCAGAAACTCAAGGGAACTCCAGACTCGATCATCATGCATCGGGCCTTAGTCATAACTGTACGATTTCCCCTCTCAGCTACTCCATTCTGTTCCGGAGTATGACCCGCCGTGAGATGAAGGACAATTCCCAAGTTACGAAGTTCAGGTCCGAGAGAGTTGTTTAAGAATTCTCCCCCTCAATCCAAAGTGAGTTGTTTCAACTTGCAACATGTTTGGCGTTCACTCAGAGCAATGTAGGACATAACCACAGATTTCACTTCTTCTTTGCTCTTATCTCGAAGCCCATAGATATGACGGAAGCTTGAGAAATCATCACAAAATAAAATGTAGTACTTTTCATTTCCTACAGCAGTTATACGATTTATTCCACTAAGATCAACATGAACGTTCTCGAGAAATTTAGTAGCTCTGGGACGAGTATGATTGAAGGGTAATTTTGTATTTTTAGACAACGAGCAAATATCACAATTCATAAATTCAAAATCAAGGTCCTTAATCCCATCAACACTTCCATTTTTCACCATTTGTCTTAAGTACTGAGGACTGATGTGACCTAAGCGACGATGAAAGATAGATGAGCAAGATGAAGGTTCAGACTTGATGGTGTTCGGATTGCTTACTGGATCGATAATGATGTTCATGAGTCCATTAGGTAAGATGACCCCATTAAAGATGGCTAGTCCTTTATTGACTAAAGCAAAGCAGTTCGGTTCGGTCTTGTCATACACTTCTCTAACTCCTTTCATCTTCAAAACTCCCCCAGCAATCAAATTCTTAGATAATTCCGGAACGTATAAACACTCAGACAACTCAAACACAGTTCCATCTCCAGCTTTCAACTGAACTCGTCCAACACTTTCTACCGCGAGTGACACATTACCACCAGCAAGTTTCAATCTTAGATTTGACTCTTCAATTGGTTTAAGACTATCTTGAACAAAGATTGATTTGACATTGAACATGTGATGAGTTGCTCCTGTGTCGTGTAACGCCCAAATAGTCATAGAGTTTTCGACTTTTGAAGCGTTGGCGGAAGGTTCTGAATCTACTTCTTCAAAAATGGTATGACCAGTCATCATCTCAGTGTGAATAGAAACTGAAGTTACATCATTTGATTTCAATGGGGTAAGTTCTGTGTTGAGGCACATCATTTCTAAAGAAGCAGTGACGGCATTGGCTGAAGCTTGATCGGTCACTCGTTTCATTCCACGAACTTGTTCTTGAGAAGAGGGAACGGATCCGTTGAATGAAGGTTGAGATTTGACATTCGTATGTTGATTTGATTTGATGCCTCTTCGTCGAGCTAAGAAATCGTCTCTTTCCTTGAAGTTCTCAGGTTTCGACCAACATTTCTCTGGAGGATGGTTACCTCGGCACACAGTCTCAGTACAGACAACACGATTTCCTCGATAAGCTGAATTAGCGTTGACTTCAGAGAAATTGGTTCCACGAGTGACTTCGGTAGAGAAGGAGTGACGGGTTTCAAACTCGCGAAGATACTTGGCGACTCCAATCCGAGTAAGAGGGACAACAGTTGTATGAATGAACTCGACAGTGTGACTCGATAACGTATCAATTGCATCGATGAGCCTGATAGCTGACTGCATGTCATCCATTTTACCTCCATATCGTAGAAAGTCGACGAAAAGATTTTCAAAAGTATCAAGGAAAGAAGTTAAAGTTTCACCACGAGTGATTTTAATTGTACTCAATGATTTAGTGATGAAAGCTAAACGTTGGGCATTTACGAGAAAATGTCTCTCTTTGAGATATAACCACAATTTGAAAGGATCATAGATGATCTCTAAAGGATCATTAGGATCATTGAGATGGGTGACAGACTGAGTTTGATTTTTCTTGTCTAAATAGTTTAAGATATAATTGACTATGATCTTCCTGGTCTTGAGTACTTGATCTTTCGTGAGTTCAGAGTCTACATAGTCTTTCACCAAGACATAGTGGTGCAATTCTATGGTTTCGAGATTTACAACTATACATCGGCTCCAGACAGGGTAGTTACCATCTTCTAGGACATCGGTTAACTTGAATTTGCTTAAAGCATTATTCAACTGCTGACCATACTTCTGTAGAGAATTTCCAAATAATGCATTTGGAGTTTCCTCGGTCGACATAGTGTTCGAAGAATTCAACAACGTATCAAAAGTTGATGAAGTGGAAATCTGAAGTTTGGCGGTTTGGTTTGATGCAGAAGATGAACTGGAAGTGGTTGATTCCGTAGACTCGTCGTCGGTAAGTGAAGGTTCTTCTGATTGAGGACGTTCGGAAGAACTAGACATGGACAGTTGAAAGACAGGTGTCGAATGATACTCTCGCTACCATAAAAGAATACAACGGAGATACAACTCGACGTTGATGATATCTGTGTTAAAGGCTTTAACAAAGAAAAACAATATAAATCTCTCGACAGCGAGCTGACTAGACTTGAAGAGATTTTAAGAAGATAGCAAACCTGACAAGGTTTGACAAAGAAATAAAACTTTAGAATTTCTTTTCCCAGACGGTGAGGAAAAAGAAAAACTAAAGGGGACAACACGAGCGAACACACATATAAGACAAAAATTAGACAAACAAAAAGAGAAAAGAAAGACGCGTGACCACCCCTGCATTCATGCACTACTTCGCTAAGCTTACATTCCAATCAACTGACAACCAAACACACATTTACCCCTTTCATGTATCATTAGCTCTAAACTGATCGAGTCGACAATGTTCTACTTGTACATACGACCGTTGAACGTTTTGTGACAACATTGATCTATTTACTTAACGCTTGAAGGTCTTGACACAACATGAGTTCAGCTCGATGATGAAAATAATCCAATATGATCACCAAGCCTCTTTCACCCCCACGGACCTTGAGGCTCAAGTCTGTCTCAAAAGCTGGACCAAGGTCTTACCAGTCTTACCAAAGTAAATTGTTTTATTTTCACAACTCAAAGTACAGTCTTATATTAAAAGTAGTCCTCAAGAGAATTGTTCAGTTCTAAGTAGGCTCTTAGAGCATTTTATACTTTTTATTCCACTTGATTAAAAACATGAACTATATAACTATATCCCCCCTCCGAGTGTTTAACTCTCTTATTCTTGTTTTTGACCCTGAAACGAGTTTTTTCAATTACTAAGTTGAGACTTGTGAGCTTTGTTCTGAACACATGAACTCAAAATAAATACACAAGCCTTTTTTGCCCTCATTTTACTGAGCCTGACCCTGCCAAGCCTTGGGGCCCAAGATTCAGGGCGTGCCCTGATCAACCCAAGCGTTTCTGAGAGGTCCTCGGGTCTACCCAAGGTCGGACTTGGCCTCGGGTCGGCCCTGTCACACCCGGGCCCGGGTCACAGCCCTACAGTGGTGTGCTACATGAAGACATGTCATGTAGTTGTGACATGACCCAGGGCGCGGGAATAGAGTCAAACCTGTCTTAAGACATACCCCTTGGTCCAACCAATTTGGCATGCCTTATAGCAGGTTACGTCATATGGCAGAGTACTGCCATATGGCATAATTGTATGCCTTTCAAATTATCTCTATAATCACATATTTTCATGTCATAAGACAGATTTTTCTGATAGCACAGCTTTTGAGTACACCTAATTGCTCCATTTCATGATACTTGAATGGGATCAAGGGCACAAAAGATGGATCATATAAAGTACACATAACATATGTATGTACACACTGTGTGCATTTTTTTGGGTATTTTATGCCTTAATACCATACTAATGTCCAAGAAAAGTATGCCATAAGGCATTAGACAGAGAAGGCATAATTTGGCCCTGACCATGCTTGTCCAGGCCAAAATGTATGCAATTTGGCAGGTTAAGCCAATATACAGGTATGCCATACAACAGGTTTGACTGTATATGTATTCTGTTTTCAACATGACCGCATAACCTGTATTCACTATCACTGCCAGCATTAAAGAGGTTCCCAGATGGGAATTTGGGTCACAGGGATCAGACCGCCATTGTGATATATGTAGTCACAAAGGATGTCTGGTTCCTACGATTCATATTCCCATCTGGGAACCTCTTTAATGCTGGCAGTGTATATGACCTCAATTTGCCTGGTGTGTGAATTGATATCAGATGCTTTCCTGAATTCCTGTTGGTTCTGAATCATATTTTGCTTTTCTTGACTACAGCCACAATTTACTATCATCATACACTGACTGAGGTTTATTCCATGCGGTAGAATAGTAAATTTGTATTCGAAGAAGTCAATTTCTTCATTGTTTTCAGGTACGCATAGAGCAAGAATATGTAAGACAATCTGTGAGAATATGCAAGACAATCTGTGTACCACAAGGTTTGAATAAATTGCAAACTTTCTACATCTTGATGCACTTTTTTATTTCATTCATCAACAAATAGCTGCAAAACACACTCTTGATATCAAATACATCATCTATGAGAGCAAGATTACATGCTAACATAATCTCCAAAGGAAAAAAAACTTCAAGTCTTATATTGGATTTTCTGCGTTCAACCTAGCAGATCTTCTTGACCAGCTGCAATTAAAGCTGAAACGAGATCTGCTTCGATGTACTGGAGAAAGGGATATCTTATCAGCGAGATACAAATAGTGAACAAACTTTTGTAAAAATTTACCTTGGCCACCGACATATTATCACCAAGACCTTTCCTCCGACGAGTCTTCAATGCCATATCTCGTGCCCTAAAAGCCGTCAGGAGTCAGATAGATCTACACAATACATATCTTCGAAAAATGATCCGATAAGCTAATGAATATCACTTACAATGCTTGCGCAGAGGCGGGTTCTAAAGGACGAAGAACAATAGACTTGTCGGTAGGGTCACCAGGAACTATGGACCAGTGATCAAATGTTTGTAAGCAGAAACTTTGTCCTTGGGTATGGGTTCGTAGGTCGGTTTCAAAACCGTTGGCATCGATCACTGGTATGTACGCTTTCACTGTGTAGAGAGGTGATCCAGGTTTAGGGATATCTTGTGTAACATGCCCTGTGGTAAAGCCACCAACCCAATGGCATTGTGAGTTCCGCGGTAAATGTCAAGATGAACCTAAACATATCAACTGACCTCTTCGCCTCGCCAAAACTGCATAAACAGCAGGCACACAGTCGGCTGGAGCTTGCACTTCGATGTAATATACAGGTTCCATGAGTCTAGGAGTTGCCTAGAATGCGAGAACTCGAGAACTTAGCGCAGAGACCACTCATACCTGGTCAAAACAATGGGTACTCACCATCATGAAGGAAGAATAGCAGACACGTCTTGCTGTTGGGATGATCTGACCACCTCCTCGATAGATTGGCTCGTCAGCTAGGGTGGCGTCTAAAAGACGAAACTTGACATTCCGGATTGCTGGCAAACAAACAAGAGCACAATATCATTAATACCATTGAAGCGATTCGTCGTCTATATCGTCGTTCCATGCTTACGTTCATCACAAATAGGGCCCTCCCTTGTTCCCCACTGAAACCCTTGTTTGACACTCTCCTTCACACTTGACAACAAGATTCGATCAACCTCGGTGGGCAGCGTATCATTCATCAAAATGTTGGTCCCGCCGCCTTCTTCTTCAGGACCAAATGCCCAAATCGAGCGAGAGGATAAAAGATCCCATTGATAAGTACCCATGAAATGCTGACTCAGTGTTTTAGGTGGCATCCTGATATTGATTCGACCAGATTCGATATCTTCTGCAATCCCTCGCTCTAAGGGCTCTGCGATCATCGTCAGTTTGTTTCTTTTACATACCGATCACGTCAAAACGAAGAAGCAGAAGTAGAATCGATTAGTTAAATCAACCAAACCTCCATTATGAGATCCGGCGAAATCGAAAAGGCTTACTTTTTGTTAGGAGTTTCGGCGTAACACCTGATGACAGAGGTGTCAACTACTGTCTCACAAAATTTGACTACCGGATCCGACACTTTGATCTCAATTTCTGAAAAGATCTCACGTAAATCAAACAGACAACAATCAAGATAAATCTCGCCTGTTCCAATCACCACATGTTCACCAGACTCTTCAACTTTGATCTCAACCAATGGATAAGTCTTATTGACTTTTCTCAACCCTTCCAACAATTTCGGTAATTCGGAGGGATTAAGCGGTTCAACAGCAATCTTCAGAATAGACTTTGTGAGATGGGCGATCGGCTTAAAGATGTACAGGCTCTCCCCTTCGCCAGCACCACCTGAGGAGGCGTAGGAGCTTTCGATGACGGTAGCTGTTTTTGTTATCGAGTTATCAATTCCAGATAGCAAACAGAGGTTTCCGGCAGGAACTCCACTGGTCTCGATCGAATAACTGGTGAAAAGGACAACCCCTCAGTTAAGGATGATTCTTAAGGCTAAAGATAGTATGCCCGTACAAACCGAGATTCCGAAATGAAAACCTTTTCGATTGTAGCTTCTATCATGTCTTCTTCATCATTGACGGAGTATCCCTCACCCAAAACTTTAACTTTGACACCAGCTCGTGCCACTCCACTGAGCACCCTTCCGAACGACCTGAATTCCCCGGCATCATGAGTGGGGTATAGCTTTGTGACTTGAATGATGAGAGGGCCTTTAGGGTCGCTCTCTCGAATGTGGTTAGCAATGGGGGAGTCCAAAGGACCAGTATAATTCGTCAAGAGTTTGCTGTCGGCAGAAAGTCGAGGATCTGGAATATGTGCAGCAATCATGTCCACCAAACCGGTCGAGGGTCCAAAAAATTGGGATAGGACAATTCGAAGTAAAGGCCGAACGTCGAGTTTGTAAGCAGAGGGTTTAAGGTAGATTCCGAGAGTGGAAAGAGTTTCTTGCAGCTCTGTCTGCTCCGAGCCTAAAACCTACCAAAGGGTAAGTGTTAACAATTTTACATGGCAATTTTTGCTAGGGGTGCACATGTGCTTACCTGTCCATAGAGCTTGTAGAGAGGCTCTAGAATAAAATGATCAAACGATCGTACACTCGATCCTTTGTTCTTCTTGACAAACTTCTTCTCCTCTGGCATGTACCATACATTTCCCCAAAGACGTTTACCAAATTCCTCAATATCAAAAAGGTCTCGTTTGTCCTGACAATATGTATCTCGGTACATCTTAGCAAAGCTAGTAAGATTAAAACACCATCCCATCTCCGTTGAGGCAAAACCTACATTCCCTAACTCGGGAGATACACGGAATTTAGGATCTGGGTTCACACTTGAGATGATTGTATTGACTTCCTCAATAGTATGCTTTAATTTATAATAGGCGTCAGCTGGGGGGAGACGTAGCTCCAATATCAGTCGATCCACTTTATTGACTACCAACACGATCGGAATGTTTTCTTGTAAAAGATGCCTGATAATCTTTTCTGATGTGACCAACACCTATATAGTGACAAAAATCGTCAAAATTAGTTCCCAACCCACTTAATCAACGCGGAATCTGAATCCGGAGACTGCACTCACCCCTTCTACAGCATCGACTACCAGGATGGCACCATCTACCAGTCGTAATGAGTTAGTCACTTCATCTAGAAAGTTGACGTGGCCGGGAGTATCAATCATGTTGACTAGGAATGATTTATTTTTCGAGTTGGGCAGCACAAATGACATGGATGAAGACTTCAATGAAATTCCTCTTTGTTGAGACAAGATATGGGTGTCGGTGTAACGTAACTTTGAAGCACAAGTTGAGGAGAAAATTTACATCAGCGTCGCTCTCGAAATTAGGAAGGCAAATGTTAGTGAAGGAAGAGGAAGTACGCACAGGTTTGCTTGTATCCCAATCAAATGGATGAGTTTCATGAACCAACATGTCAATCAATGACGTCTTACCGTGATGCAAATGACCAACAACGGCCACGTTTCGAACGGATTCAGAATGACTCATCAGGTCCAACATGAATCTACAAAAAAGCAGTCAGTCTTCCGAAACCTCGAAACTGACGCACACAATCGAGAATGACTCAACTGTTTTGGAAACGTTGTCTCGGGAACATCAGCTCCCTTTTCCAATATTGTGAATTTTCGAACTTTGATTGGATTGATGATAGGCTCGCTCAAAGGTTGTGCATCTTCCTCTTCAACCATAGTCTCAACATCTGGACCATAAAGCTCTACCATGAAGACATGAAGGATGGAGTAATTTGACCCATGTTAGTTGGATCGAATGGAGTAGAATTTGGCGTGGATCAAGATGAGCGAGGAATTACCGGAAGCCAAGGGGTAATATTTTTTGTCGTCATGGAGTACTACAGCTTGACTTGGTCCAATATCTGTATAAATTAGATAATATGGATGACGGCATGAATGAACCAGGAGTTCGGTCAGTGCTATCGAGCGAGGATTTGTTTTTTCTGAAACCTAATGCAATCGATCACACACCGTCGATCTCCATCAATGCATGGTCATCAGGTTCAGGCAGCGCGCCGAGAGGATTCGAGTCAAAGTCACTGGGTGAAGGCAGCTTCGCGTGTGAGGTCTTCTCCCCAAGTCCTTCTGAATCCGAGTCGTCAGACAAGTCACTTGATTCGATAGGGAGCGTAAGGACAGGTCAAGTTGAAAAATGTGAGTTGTCTTTCATGATCTGATACCCAGAAGAGCGGATGAAATTTTGAGCGAACCCAATGTAGTTTCCCCACTCATCTTCAAAGGACAAGCATCATCCATCACGGCATTTCAATACAATATCATGGATAAAATATGAGCAAGATTCTCTGCGGACAAGGATAAGTTCGACCTACCGTACTGATCCTACAAAATTTCAGAATGCACGTTAGAAATTGGACCCCTTCAAGTAAATTTTGACCAAAGATGAAATGACGCACCATTTTTTCTAATGTATGTTGATCAATCGAGTCTTTGGGCAAATGTTGAGGCAATAAAGATCGATCGCGACGCGGTTGAGTTAAAGAATCGTATTCAAGTTCACAGTGAACTTGGCAATTTCCAAAGCTCTCAGACCCGGCCCCGGTGCTCGTGCTGTATACATATCTGAGATCATGCGGTACTTCTGTGACCAGAGAAATGCTGTGACGTCGAAAGTGACAATGTCACGCACTCGATAAGATGACTGGCGGTAAAGTTGACGGCGATCGAGAGAGAGATCGAAGGGATGATCCGAAAAGACAGACAAACAAAGAGAGTGAAGGGTGAATCTGTTGAGCAAGTCGAAATTCTAAAACTACTTTCTTATTAAACCCCTTTACCTCTCTTTACTTCTCTTTACCATCTCGATCATTTCTTATCATTCACTCTCATCTTCCACATTACCATATTGACTTACTCATATCATGAAATCATCATCATCATCGTCCTCTAATAAGACTTTGACTGAGTTTAATCACACCGACGTGGACCATCGAACTCATAGCACTTCATCCAATCAGTCATCCTTCTTGACCGATCATGATAAACTTCCACCTATCTGGTGGTCAAATGCAATTTTTGTCCGTCTTGGTTCTCTTTGTTCAAGATGACCTCTCTATATATACTGATATTTCACTATGTTCATTGAATCGAATCTGGTCTTCAGTTTATTTCCGTACATGCCTTCGCGGTATTCGGTATAATCTTTATCGCACCCGTTCATAAGGTTTCGATAATCAATCTGATCTTATGTTGGACATACTGTCAACTTGGTACCTTTGGTATCACCATTGGTTATCATCGCTTATGGTCTCATCGCGCCTTTGTGGCTATCGAGCCATTTCGTTGGTTTCTTGTCTTTGCTGCTTCCTTCGGATTCCAGGGTAGTGTACGTTGGTGGGTACTTCGTTTTTTCAAAGAGGCGATATTAGTTGATGCTATCAAATCATGTTGATCTGAAACCATCAGTGAAAGAAAATACAGCATTTTTCCTAATCCTATGAGATTTTTTTGATATACAGGTGGGTCCTTCGACATCGGCTGCACCATCGCTGGACCGACTCCGAGGATGACCCTTATAATGCCAAAAAAGGACTCTTGTTTTCTCATATGGGATGGATATTTCGTAAACCAAAGTATGAGAAACTGAAACTAGTGGATCGGTCTGATCTTGACCGTGATCGTGGTCAGTCTTCATATATGCTTCCTGATCACTCCTCATGACCGTATACTACAATCAGTTCCCTTGGTAAATCTAAATCATGGTCTCAATTTCAATGCGGTTAATATGGATCTTTTTTTAAAACAAACAGTGGTGAACTTCCAACACAGATATTATATTCCTATCAGTGTTATCATTGGATTTGTTCTGCCGCACTTCTTGTCGACCTACATATTCAAGTGTAACACACATTCAACTTGGGATGGCTTGATCTGGGGCGGGTTTGTGTCAAGGCTGATAATTTGGCACTTGACCTTTTTTATCAATTCTCTGGCGCACTATGTCGGTGATCAGCTCTTTGACCTTGACATCACCGCCCGTAGCAACTTTTGGCTTGCTATCTTTACATGTGGTGAAGCCAATCATAGTTGAGTAATTCTTTCTTACACTGACCCTCTTGTCTCGTAAGATGTGACCTACATAGTCATTCATAACAAGACGGCAAACTAATGATACAATAATTATGACCGATCCCATCTCCAGATTATCACCATGTATTCCCAAGAGACTATCGTAATGGACCAGCTACGTTAGATTGGGATCCGACAAAGTATGCTCACTTCACACGATTTTCGGTTCTGTTCGACCATATACTAAGTCTGACTGCGATACAATTCCTTTCAGGTGGATCATCTATCTTTTATACACCTATACGCCGCTAGTGACAAAGATCTACCTCACACCACCTGAAGAAATAGAACTTGCAAGGAAAAGAGTGTTAAGATTGACACGTCTGGCACCTAGGCCTTCACTCAAAGTCGGAGGTCCTCGCTGGTTTCCTTCGCTTGAAGACTTATTCAGCCAGCGTGGACCAGAACCTTCGCCAACGTGCGACAGCGATAGTGATGAGAATACAAGCTTGCGAGGTTCGCAATGGATGGATCGTGAAGGCGTCATTCACAAGATGACCGGACAACCAACGTCGAGTTTGAGGAAAACGGGACTTACGCTTTTACCCTCTTCCGCTTCAGAATCTGATTCTGATTTCGCTCCCGCACAAGACAAATCGCCTGGCGGCGGTGTTTCTCCAGCACATTCAATCAGCCTTCAAGAGAATGAAGCTGGAGACGTCAATGTGATCCGGAGTCGACATCGATCAATACCTAGTTGGTCAAAAGCTCAGATCAGTCAGCATCTCTTGGACTATCTTGTTGGAAAATCTGATCAACAGAACCATCTTGAAAGAGATGTGAGCACTATACGGACAAAATTACAGAAGTCAATCATCCTACTCATTGATGGCTACCTCTTGGATGTCACGACATACGCCTATGAGGGAAACCACCCCGGAGGCATCAAGATCCTTCGACAATATTCCATCATCCGTCCGGCTGCACTTTTGTCGAAATGTCACAAAGATGATATATCAGCCAACGGTGACATAGTCGAACTTTCGTCGCGCAGAGATGATGAAGATGATGATTCTAAAAGGATTTCAAGCGTGATTGACCAACTGGCGACCGATGATCGTTTGACGGAAAGCAATGATTCTTGGATGAGCGGTTATCAGATTGAATGGATCGACTCTAGTGACGCATTTTACGTCCAATTAAATCAGCACTCATGGCCCGCTAGACAGAAGATGAAGCAGTTCCGAATTGCAAAATTGGTTCCATGAGATCAAAATCTACCTGAAAAATTTATTTATGAATGATAGAATTATGTAACAGACTTCGTCTTGCGTTTTAAAACACCACCTTGAATTCTTTCTTGCTAGATTTATTTGTAATATCTTTTTGTTCATTGAATAGTCATTCACAACTTGAATATCTTTCTTTGATTTTATGTCAGCAGATGCGGGCTTCAAGGGCTTGTCTTGACCCAAACCTTGGCTACGGACACGTGCAGGCCTTATGTATGTCAAGATGAGTAGTTAAATAAACCAATTTTTGATTGTGGTCCATGGGACACGGTAGCGTTTTTCAAGGAAAGTTCTTATCAGGCACCAAGAAGTCCATTCAGCTGTTGAAGACTTTCAACTTGACCTTCACTGCCTCAATTTCAGCCCCTGTTTCTTGCATTTGACATGGTGAGACTCTCAAAGTCTTCGAACTCAACACGGGTGGAAATGAAATTAGGTTGGTGGCGGAGGCTGAATACCTCAGATCACTCGATTCGACGTCCTCGCCCAAAGTGGAAGGATGATTGGTACCGTCTCCTGGGACCGCGGTGCTCAACGCGACGGCTACTTTACAGTTTTTACAGTTCAGCGTTCTTCTTCAGCGTTGTTCAGATATTTCAGTGTCGTTGGAAACGCAGCGGGCTCGCGCATTAACTCCCGCGAAATTTGAACAAAATTAGTTTTTTAAGCCTCTGCATTTGCATGTACGTTTGCATGTATTTATACCCTCCATCGACGGCAACCCTCCTTATTTGACCTTGTATCAAAGGCTTGCCTTTATTTTCAATTTCCCCCAATCAAATCCGTCCATATCTGCTTGCTTTCTTTGATAAATACTTTGCGATACCTTCTCCTCAAAGTTTGCTCAGCATACATCGATCTCAGTGTTCTTTCTCGAGCTATGCCTTCATCGGGCGTCATGATCACGCGCAAGTTTCGATTTAGCTCTATGTAAGTACTCCCCTGGATCAGATCAAAAACAAATGGGGAAGATTGGATGACTGAACTCGCGATGTTCAATTCTCAGTGTCAACCAGCGTTTTTTTGCTATTACTGCTGTCCTTCACTCGATCGCTTGGATCATCACTCTTATTGCACAATGTATGGCCGAATCAAAATATCACGCTTCACGTTCTTCATCAGGCGATAAATTGGTTGGAACACCCATTGGAGTGGGATGGTTCGGAATCTTTTATCAATTCTTCTTGTTTCTTTGGATCATGACTTGCGTTGGAAGAGATATCGAGCATCAATACACTTCACAGCTTGCGACATTGGTTTCAGTTAATGTGGTGATTGGAGTTCTTTCGTGTAACTTGGGTATTTATGCAAAACAAGAGATTAGTGTGATGATCTTTGGGATTGGATGGTTGGTGTTGAGCGTGATCAACGTGAGTACATCATGATGTCCAACAATGACAAGATCTTATTTCAAGAACCCAAGTCTGAATTCATAAAGCCAGTAAACGATCGCTTATATAATCTGACTTCGTTCGATAGCTAGCTTGGATGGTATATTTTACAGCTCCAGAAAATTCCGCTCTCCTTTCCATGCTCAATCCAGGTTACCAGCGGAAGCAGATCATTCGTTCCAGTATCAATCTACGGCGTTCCGGACTCTATGATGACCCTCCGAATGTGCACAACGTTGTTTTAGGCTATGCACCTGCTAATCAAAGTCGATCGGAAGATGTTGGAGGTCGAGTGGCACCACGGGGCGACATTTCTGTAGACTATTATGACAACAAGATGGCTTCCACTGACGACGGCAGTAGTTATCATCAGACATGCCTTCCCAATTTACAAGGCTCGCGCGTACCAAATCCTATTACCAATGTAGCAAGTTTTGTCCCTACCAGCCAAACTCAGTACACACAAAACCCTGTGCCTCAGCAGCAACCCACACAACTGCCTCAACAACCTCAGCAACAACAAAGATCTTTTGAAGCCCCACAGTCAGTTTACACACCTCAGCCGACCCAACCTCTACGGCCGACCCACTTGCAGCCGCATTCGCAGCCTCCACTACCCTACGGCTCAAATGTAAACAATGTCAATTCCGACAATCGAGGGTTGCCTTCTTGCTCCGTTAACTCAATTGACCAACAATCATCTTCTGAACTATCTTCCAATAACCTGAACCCTCACTCGCCCCCGCTAATTTCACCCATCCCTCCACCAATACCCAACTTTACTCCTCTGACCACAAACCGAATCGGAAGTGCACTGTTCAGCGATGACTCTTGCTTTGCGGGCTTGAGCAGTCCTGTGCAGCAAGATAACTCCAACCAGTCGGTCACCCAATCGCAGACTTCGCAGACTTCGCAGGCGAGCTTTCCTGCTAGGGCTTTGTTCAGCTGTGAGTGCTGTTCGGTCATTCGTGCCTTGTATCATCGTTGTCGAACAACATGACGGCAACGTTTGGTTTCTTTTTATGTAAAAAAACGTGTTAAACTCATTCGCCTTGCGTTTTAACGTTTAGATAAAGCTTCACCAGCCGACCCTCGAGAGTTGAGTATTGAAAAAGGAGAGGTCGTGGAAATACACGATAGCCATGGTATGTGATCGATGCTTTTCTTTACATCTTTACTTACCTTGCTTATAGATTCTGGTTTGATTTCAGGTAAATGGTGGAGAGCTCAGAAAAAGGATGGAACTTCTGGTATTCTACCGTCCAATTATGTTGCTCTCATCTCAGCATGACTTGCATCATTTCTGGTCTCCAAGTGAGTTACTCTCTATATATATCGACAGGCAAGTTTCTGATTGGTCTTTGAATTACAAATATTACAGTCTTACTCATAAGATGATCAACCCCATCAAGTATACCCTCGCCGAAGCCATCCACCAAATATGGAGGCAAACCTCTCTGGATCGGCTCCCTCCTACATCCACTCAGACATTTTCTTGCACATTAAGCTTCACCCATACAAATCTGATGACCAAGCCATTGATGGTATGATTGTATATTATTACTTGTAAAGTGCAAGTCAATCTTGTTTCTCCTCACTCTGAATTACCAATGTTGTTGACTAAAGCTTAGAAAGTCTCTCATGCATGCATAAAGTAAAATTACCTTTTGATCACGTTGCATTTTCCTCAATTTTGCTCATCATATCTTCAGATTTCTTGTTTTTTAATTCTTTCTCTTGATTTTAAATTTCTGTTTACAGTAAATGGAATCTTTCTTGTTCTTGTTAGTCCACTTGTGTCTTGTGAACAGATGACAAGAAAGTCAGACCAGAATGTCAAGCTTTTGAGATTTCAAGAGGGACCTTAGCACTTTTGTGCAATTTGAAATTTGAAATTTGGTGGTCAGGATTGTGACGTCTTAAAAGCTTGATTTTTGAGCTATGGTGAAAGATTCCGAAGATAAGGAAAAACCTGATTGTGTGTTGTGTTCCATCTACTTTATGTTGAGAATTAGCTTGCTCTGGCACCAATTGAAATAGGCATGGTGACCACTAGACTGAGTCAGTGTCATTTTACTAGTATCACTTCAATCCAGTTTCAATCCAATTTCAATCCAATTCCAGTCCAATTTCAATCCAATCTCAGTGTTTGGCCTAGAGTAGAAACAGTGAACCACAATGAACTGAAAAGAGTTTAGCTGCATGTCCCCATATGAAGGTGTCAGAATATCTTCAAGGTTTGAGTGATTGTTAGATAAAACACAATGATCATGGCCAAATATCTGTCTCAGCACCTTCCAAAGACTTCTCTTGCAAAACAGAAATTGACAGGTCTTGAGATAAGACTCATTGACCAACTTGAAAGTTCCCTGACCAATAACCCAATGAAAATCACATGGATAAACATGTGTTAAGGGATGCAAAAGCTGTTATGGTTGAACCTGCTCAACACATCCAGCTACCAAGGAGGGGCAATATTTCAGATCTGCAACAGTCTTCTGCAGGATTTCCAACTGCTGACATGAGTTTACATTATGTACAAATCACAATAACTGGAGACAATTAGTAATGCTGTTGTACATTATCATGCCCCTTCATGGATACCAGGTAAATGATGTTGATTTGAGGCAACTTCATGTAACATATCTTTCTAAGTAGGAGAGACGAATTGACTACAAGCTCAGCAATAGCCTGTACTGCATCATCAAGACATGAAGTGTTGTTTGTAATCCTGAGTCCAAGTTTTTCCAGATCACCAAATTCCCTCAAAAATTCTCTGTCATAATTGTTTCCTGGAAGATTACCACATACTTTTGCCAAAGGATATATTTTGTTGCCCTCTTCATGTCAAGTAGCAAACCTCATAGCTGCTGAAGCCCTCAATGTTACAGTGGATTGATGCTTATAGGAAAGCCTATCAATCTGATGAAGCCACTCTCTATACTTGACACTGCATCATTCAGGTCAGATTCAGAGCTGTTGAAACCTTTCTCAGTATCTCAACAACAGGTTGCATCTGGAAGGAGGTCTATGGAGTCATTCAGGTATAGATCGGTGGTGGCTTGTTGGTATATAAACAGCTGTAGACTGTTTCAATGCGTGTAACAAAAATTGAAAGGTTGCCAAAAGGATTTGAA
The DNA here is from genome assembly GCF_000204055.1 of Melampsora larici-populina 98AG31. Classification (NCBI taxonomy): domain Eukaryota; kingdom Fungi; phylum Basidiomycota; class Pucciniomycetes; order Pucciniales; family Melampsoraceae; genus Melampsora; species Melampsora laricis-populina. Next base: position 1,772,111 of record NW_006768767.1, on the reverse strand, counting down.
GCTTACATATTGTTTCTTCCTACTGCGCTCCTGCTATGCAAACTTCTCCAATGTGTCAAACTCAGTCTTGCAATCTTGATCACTTTGCCCAATGAGCCAGCAAGTAACAATACCAAGGTATTGAAAATATGCATGAAGTGTTGTTTGTTCTTTTTAATTACAAATTATATATATATGTGTATTATGATTCTTTGTTGAAAAGGGTTTTCATATATGCACTGCCCTGATTAAACACTCTACCAAATGTAATAATATTTTTTTTGCAATAATTAATGGGCATTCATATCACAATAATTGATTATTCCTAAGAAATGAAAAAATATCCCAATTGGGAGGGTTTTTAATCCTGACAGTGATAATTATAAATAGCACCATCTTGAAAATAGAAGAATGTGCAAGCAACTCACATAAAGTACCGTTCAATCTTCTTGTGTTCCCAGTCATTTCACATCACAACACTTTTCATGCTTTTCAAATTCAGTCCATGATTGTTTTTTTGTTTTTTTTTTATTTGAGTTAGAATGTGATCACATTATTCTCTCTTTGTTAGTGCACAATTTCGCTTTTCTTACCTTGTGGGTAAGAAGCAACAAAGTGTGTGATCACACTTTATTTGTTAGCAAAATGTTCATTTTTGCTCACACTCAATCATACACTTTCTCAATTGTACACTTTCTGTCAGCCCTGAGTACTAAACCATAGTGCCAAAGGCTGACACATAATGATAAGAAAATCATTAAAAACAATAATTACAACTCAGACTCAGTTTCAAGAGTCAAATTACATATGAATCAACATATGTAACATGTGTAAAACCTATGTAAAAGACTGTGGACGTACACAACTTATATATTTCCTGAGATTACATACATTGCAAAACTGTAACATGTATGTGACTAAGCAGAAAGGTTTATACCTATATGTAATAAAAACCTAACCTTGGAACCATAAATTGTGCGCATAGGATGTTCAAACTTCAGACTATAAGAACTCTGAATTTGCAAAATTTGTGAGGATCATCACATTACAATTTAACACTTTTTATTATTCAATAAATCCTCATCACCAACTAGATTATAAGCTTTCAGTAAAGTGAACTTTACTATCTTATTTGTGATTGTTATCTTGATCTTGTGGTTCCCAATTCTCTCCATACTTGTGACTGTTCTTGAACACAGTATTGTCATAGTTGTTGATAACCATTTGTGGAATCGGACTATAAAGGAAGTAGTCCTTAAGTGCTGCTTGATCTGATTGGGATTTGATCAGATCAAGAAACTTTAACCCTGCGTAGTGCCTCTATTAGTTAGAGTTTAAAATACTAAACACTATAAAAGAATTTAGTGTTCTTGATCAATTTATTTCTAGTTAGGAAAATAATTAATTAAGAGAAATCACTGAAGATTTGGTGCGAAGTTTCTACTGAAATAACTAGTAGAAACTTCTGCCAAATGCCCTGAAAAGCCTTTCTTTCAAGGTACTCTAACTGCTGTCTATACTTGTTTGTTACAAGTCTATGGTGGGAGACACCAAAGATAAGGAAAAGCCCAAAGAATCTTGAAAACTTATGCCAGCCCGCAATTCTCAATTTGGTGAGAAGCCAAGGGCAATTGTAAGATCACCTCATCCAAAGCTTCTCAAAAGTAGCTTTTTAGAATGTTTCATCAAACATTACAAGAGCTATGCAAGCTGGGGTATCTTACATGTCAAGCTCATCTCTCTGAATCATAAAACTAAAGGCACAACCATGTTTCTCAGAAAAACTGGATTAAACCCCCAGGCCCTTGTTAAGTCTTATTTTCAGGCACTTAATTTCCCTGTCCCAGTCGTTTCCCATAACCCTCCCCTTGCTAAATCCATAACATAATCACAAACCAGGTTTGCTTGCAAAACTCAACAACGAGTTGCAGGCCTTGGTACATATCTCAGATTTGGAATGTGATCATCCTTCTGATGTAGTGAGTATTTTTATGTATGTTCTTGTCTCTTTTCTTTTGGTCCATGTTTCTGGAATACTGATCTATTGTGCATTTGATCAGCATCCAGTCCCAAGTGACCAATGTTCTTTATCTCACAAGAGGATAAAGGGCTAGAGGCTGAATTCTTTCCTCCTGGAAGTGAGGCCAAAAGACAAATTTCATTTGTTGCTCAATCTTTGTACGTCTTTCTTTTCTTTGTTGCTCTGATCACGTTTAACTGATCTCATGTTATTCTCAATATCAGACAATTACCTCCATCCGTTGACTGTTGCATATTGATGTCTACCTTTACCATTCTCACGCCGCATTATTCCAAAAAGTTTCTGCTTCCGCTTAGAGAGATCATTAGGGAAGAAGACCAAAATGCTCAAGTCACCCTGTTGGGGTATCTGAAACAACTTTGCCCAGTTGAGTGGGACAACTTTGTACGAGATACAAAAATATTGCCCAAGGAGGCTAATTTATTCCCATCTTATGCATTTAACACAAGTTCAAGCAATGGAAAGGTCAAGAAGAAGAAGACAGATGATATTCTGTTTTATACCATTGATTTCAAGTCTGCTGCACCCGAATACACTTTTCGAACTTGAACTTGGGCATCTCTTCGCGCTCAGACCTTTTGTTGAACGGTATCCGGGTTCATGAACTACTCCAAAGCCATCAAGCCCCTTTATTGAGTCAAAAATGTCAAGATTGTACAACTCTACAGTGACAATACAGACAAGTCAGAACGCAGATTGGAGCCAGTGGCAAGGCAAAAGTTTAGATCTGTGGTCTTTATGCGATGATACTCCAAATTCAGCAAGGAGAGAATCAAGAACATTGAGTTTTCACTGAGAGCTTCTCATGATCTTGTCATTGCGTGTCTAGACAAAGACAAGCAATGTAAAGAAGGAGGAGAGACTCAAATTTACTCTGCGCTCATCAACAATCACTCGGAGATCTTACCCAATGGCCGAAGACTTCCCAAGACCAAAGTGTAGTTGCCTGGTAATCCAATTCTGGGTGACGGAGAATCTGATAATCAAAACCACACCATCATCTTCCATGGTGGAGAACATATTCAGTTGATCCATGCCAATCAGGATAATTATCTCGAAGAACATCTCAAGATTTGTAACATGCTTGGAGAATCTGAAGAATTCTATAATCACCGTACTCATAGACTGGTGCAAAAGAATTCATCAAGTTTCCTGTTGCAATTGTTGGAGCAAGAGAATACATTTTCTCAGAAAACATTGGTGTCTTTGGTGATGGTCCAGCTGGAAAAGAACAAATGCTTGGTACACTCGCTGCTGAATCAATATTGTTCATCATTCATCGGGGGAAAGTTACATTATGTACATTCAGATTTCTTTAATGCAATCTTTATGACCTACTTGAGGAGACGTTTCAAAGGCTAAAAAAGGTTTACATCTCTCTGAAGATATTTACGCAGGTATGAATGCGTTTGGTAGAGCGGGGGGGGAATTAGGCATACAGAACATTATCAATGTGGTAAAGGTTGAGATTCAGGTTTTAGAACAATTTTGGATTTGCAAACTAAGAGTGGTACTGGTATCATGTATGGGAGAACAAATATTGGCGAGAGGCTATTATTACTTGGGAACCCAATTATCTCTTGATTGACTTCTTACATCTCATTGTGCTCATCCTGGATTTCACATGAGCAACGTCCTTGTAAGTCCTATCTCTTGTCTCCTTTGATATTCTCGTATGCAGCAAGTTGACATGTAGTCTTTACCCAACCAGATCATCTTTGCTGTTCAACGTTTCATGTTCACAATGGCATTCCTATGTACATCAAATCCTTCCCTGACAACTTGTAAATACAATTCAGAAGGCCAATTCATTGGTTTGCCTGGTTGTTATAGCTTTGTTCCCACATACAATTGGATCAAGCAATGTATTGTGTCTATCTTTATCATTTTCTTGATTGGTAAGTCATTCATGCGCAGGAACCACTCTCAAGTTGATACTTACACTGCAACGTTTTATAGCATTCCTACCACTGTTCTTGCAAGAGTTGACTGAACAAGGATTGCAATCATGATCCGACTTGGAAAACGACTAGGATACTTATCACCTGTCTTTGAGGTCTTTAGTACTCAGATTCAATCTCATGCCTTGTTGACCAACATGGCATTTGGTGGAGCGCAATATAATGCAACTGGACATGGATTTGCGACCACACAAATCTCATTTGCAATTATCTACTCATGTTTTGCAGGACCAAGTATATATCTTGGTATCTATCTTGGGATGTGAACCTTGTGCCTTTTGTTATATGTCACCATGGGTCTCTGGATTTCATCGATTCCATCGATTCTATTGATTCTATACTTTTGGATATCCGTCCTGGAACTTTGGTTGGCTCCTTTCATCTTCAACCCTCATTAATTCAGTTTTATAGAATTTATCATTGATTATTGAGAGTTCTTGAGGTGGATGTGTAAAGGAAATGGTCGATCACATGAAAATTCTTGGATTGGATACTGTCAATCATCTAGAACTCAAATCACTGGATTCAAGAAGAAAAGATTGGGTACACCTTCTGAGAAGCTTTTCACCAACATTCCTAGACCGGGGTGGAAAGTGATCTTGTTACATATCAGAAATCTTTGCTCCTATGGCTTTGACCACAATCTTATTGTTTGCTGACATGTGAGCCGTCTTCTAAATTCCGCTCTTATCATTTGAGATTCATGCACTGATTCTACTTATATACTCTTTCCTTGGGTTTGTGAAATCCTTTAGTTATCCACCAGTGAATGCATTACTCCAGTTGGCAATTGCTTCTTTGGGCCCAGTAGTCTTCAATGCTACGGTCTTGCAGCACTGTTTGTACACAGGGGCAAAAATTGATGCTCACAACTATGTGAGTGTTGAAATGTTCCTGTTTTGTTCCCATTTGTTTCCCATTTGTTTCCAATTTGTTTCCCTTTTCTTTCTGCTTGTCAGCTGATTACGTGATCATCAGGAACTGAGCAGACAAACTAAGCCTTCCTCAGCCTTTATTCCTGAGCAAAGAAGTCTGAGGAAGGGCTGATCCTGAGCGGCATTCCCTGGTTCAATAAGTTCCAAGGAATGCCACTAATGTATAGCTTAGGGGCTGAGCTGACCTGAGTATTCCCTTAGCTAAGTTTCTGAAGCATCCCCCGGACGGATCAAAGAGCCCCAAGCTTGCCTCAAGCTTCATGGCTCTGGAATGAAGCCTGAGGCCCGTCTGCTTGTTCAACTGAGCTGCTCAGCTATTCCTCAGGGGCATTCCTGAGATCAGAAGGCCCCGGAGGAACTCACTGCTCATTGGCTGAGGGGCATTCCTAGCCGGATCAGAAGGATCCAAAGGATGTCATTGAGTATTGGCTGAGGGGCTGCTCAGTTGATCTCAGCCCCTCAGTGTGAAAAACTTTATCCGGGGATATCACTGAGGATTAGCTGAGCAACTGAGATAAACTGAGCAGATGGGATGGCACTTTTATCAGGCTTCATTCCTTAGCAAGGAAGTTGTAAGGTGGAGTTGCAGTTCTCCACCTTCACTGGATTTAGTCTAGGCACAAGCTCACGAAGAGCGAGGATTATTCTAATACCCTTGTTTGAATTACTAATCCAGCCGATAGTCAGAATCAAAGAAACAAAATAAGAGAAATAGAGAGATTCAGAAATAACAAGATAGAGAACCTTGAGAGAAAAAAGAAGAATCCAAAAGGGTGGATGTTTGATATCTAAATACTCAGTAGTACACTCTAAACCCATACCCATGATCACATCTGTAACATCCTCCCTTACACCCTCCCCACCTAAAAATCCTCTAACTCCTCAACCCCTCCATAAACTCCACACATCAATCAAAAACCACCAAACATAAAAACAAAACCTAAGACATCTTGTAAGCAAAAGAAAAGAAAGAAAAAAGGAAAAAAAATTCAAGTAACCAAAATAAAATACAATCAAACGTGAAGTAAATCAATAGTAAAAATGAAAAATTGTTTAACCCAGTCGCCAGATTAAGTACATCGTAAATCGTCGTAGTTGAATCATGTCTTTGTAAATCCATATCCATAGCCTGCAATAAAAACCACCAGCCAAATGCGCAATGCTCATATATATGGCCAAGGTAATTTTTTATAAAACAAGAGGTAGAAACCCCACAGGCGGTGCACACGTAAGGAGGAGACTTACTTGCACCATGTAGCTCCTTGCCAAATTCAACTAACCACCACCAACTCGTCCGTTCGGTAAAGCTTGAGTCTCAACCCATGGAAAATATTGTGAGTCAAATCCCCATCACTGAGTTGTAATTGGAAGTCTTGACCCCCATTCAACACTTTTACCACTGGGTAAGGACCATCATACCTTGCACGTAACTTTGCCACCTTCCCACCTACTACCTGAGGACAATGTGAACTCTCAACCAAAACCATATCACCCACCTCAGCACCCAATTTGCCACCTCGTCGTTTGTTGCAATGCACCGCTTGATCTACTCTTGACGCCCACAATTTATCTTGCCACGACACCCACTCATTTTTCCTCAATGTTAACCAATCCTCCACATCGAACCCCACCGCAGATGTTGACTTCCCAATCGGGAACAGGCGTGGTTGCAGACCTAGGAAAAAGCGCATGGGAGATACTCCAGTTGATACATTGATTGACAAATTTATGGTGTATTCAACACTTGGTAACAATTCCAACCACTTGCCTTGTTTGTCTTGAGTCTAGAACCGTAACAATTGTCCTAATGTTTTGTTTGTGCGTTTGGCCCGACCATCAGCTTGAGGATGGTAAGCTGTCGTCAGATTCACTGAAATACCCAGCTGCTGATGTAGTTCTCTCCAAAACCGTGATTGCCAGGTTTTATCACGATCCCCTACCATATCATCGGGTGCCCCAAAAAGAGAGAGCCACTCCTTAAATAACCGACGAGCTGTCCGTTCCGCCGTGTCTTTTTGGTTCGCGGGAATAAGCTTCACAAATCAAGTTAACCGACATGTACATGACAATACCATGTCATACCCGGAAACCTTTGGGAACGGGCCAACAAAGTCAAGTGCGATACTACTCATTGGACGACGAGGAAGATCTGTGGATTGAAGTCTGCCAACAATTTTTGTAGTACGGGCTTTATGATGTTGACATCCGTCGCACTTAGACACATATGATTCTACCTCTTCCGACATCTTCTGCCAATAAAATTCTTCTCGTAATCGTCCAGCAGTCTTCAAAACTCCCAAATGCCCCACCAAAGAATGAGCTGATTCGATTAGGGCACGTCTCAAGGAAGCGTCTGCCGGTATGACTATTCGACCATCCAAAAACATCAACCCATCTTGCCACACACAATTAGACCGTAACGGTAGTACATTTGCTAGCTTCACACAGAATGGGTCGGTCTTATATCCTTTCTTGATGTCGTCTATCATCTGGGCACTAAGATTTGCCTTTGAAGTAATAACGGCTGCTGTCTCTACTCGAGATAATACATCCGCCACAGAATTATCCGCTCCTTGCAAATAAAGGAAATCTAGGTCAAATTGTGAAAGTGTCTCCAGCCACCTCGCCTGTCGTCGGCTTAAATTCCTCTGAGATAACAAGTGAGTCAACGAGTGATGATCTTCAACCCCAGTAACAAAAGCTTCCATTTATTTAATGCACTGATCACCGCGAGTAATTCTTGCTCATGAACGGGATAATTCTTCTCTTCAGCTGTCATTTGCCAACCATCATAGGCTATTGGGCTTGCCGTCTCCCAATCAGCACCCTGAAAAAGCGCTGCACCCAACCCATGACCGCTGGCATCAGTGAAAAGCCAAACTGGTTCATCCGTATCATAGTCTATGTTACGCAGCACCGGAAAAGTAGTGATCATTCTCTTGATGTTATTGAATGCACCTTCCTCTTTTTCCGTCCACTCAAACTTATCTAGCTTTTTATTGCTTGTTAATGGCGTCAACTGTCCCGCATACTTCTCCAGCCCATCCACAAACTTCTTCATCCACTGAATTGTCCCAAGAAACTCTTTTACTTGCTTTGCAGATTTCGGACTCTTCCAGTTGGCTACCTTCTCAACTTTTTCATCATCTGCTCTAATTCCATCTTCACCAATCACATGTCCCAAAAATTTGATTGATCTTTGAAAAATTTTTGTCTTTTTGATACCACAATACAAGTTAGCCGCTCTTAGTCTCTTCAACACTCTACGTAAATGCTCCTCATGCTCCTCTACTGAGTTGGAAAAAACCACAATATCATCTATATATACCACACAAACACAGTTCACCAGGTCCCCCAATGCTTCTTCGCAGCGCCGTTGTTGAGTTGCTGGTGCATTGGTCAGGACCATTGGCATAACAACCCACTCATACAGTCCCCAAGGCGTTTTTATTGCTGTAAGCGGAATGTCCTTCTCATACATAAGTGTCTGAAAGAACGTGTTGATCTGGTCTGATGATGAAAAGATCCTTCCTTGGGCAACAATTCTCACACACTCATCCATGACGGGCAATGGCCCACGGTCTTTTATTGTAAATTTATTCAATCAACAATAATCACAAATTAAGCGTGGCAAATCTGTAGGATCTTTCTTTGGAATTATCATTGAGGGGGAAGTATACTGGCTTTTTGATTTTTGTAACCGTCCAGCCTTGACATGTAGCTCAATCAACTTTTGCCCAGCTGCCAAATGCTTCCGAGGATATCCGTATTGCTTTTCATTGATAACAACATCAGGATCCGTGAGGAATATCCGATGACGTGTAGTGGAAGACTCATCCTGTAATCTTTCAGGGAAAAATTCTGTCTCATCATCTACATCGGTCTCGTTCCGAACATCAGGCAATTCTTCTTGAACTAAGTCTTTGAAATCTTTTAAGATTTTCATTTCACGAATAGAAGAATCATGGGCTTCTTTAGCCTGGGACAATTTTTTTAAAACCGTAGCGACCAACACATCCCTCCTCTTTTTCAGCACCTTTTCATCACTCATCACAACACAAAACTCATACCCATTTCTTGAATGCCTCATCAACTGTGACCCCACTGATACGTCCAAATGATGCTTAGCCAGGAATGGTGTCCGCAGAATAATATTGTACAATCCACCTAAAGGAGCCAACTTCCATGCCGTAGCACCAAAGGTAAAAGAGGGAGTCGTCGATTTGATATTAGCAAACGCAAACTCCGTCAAGGTAAATGGGTTCCGTTCTGTCTTAATAGCCAGATGTACAGTCACGGGCACAGGCAGAGAGTGTCACACAAGGCGTAACTTAGTGGCCATTTGTGTCGACATCAAGTTCGTTCCTGCACCCGTATCAACCAACGCGCGTAATTCCACACCATTCACCATAAATTCAAAAATCAGGGGCTTGGTGTTATCGGGTGAGAGTTCAAATGAACCAGGAGACAGAACACACTCCGCAGCGTCCACAAGGTTGTCATCAGGTGGTCGTTGAAGGCAGGCCAATAATTGCTCATAAGCCAATAAATCTTCACGACCTAAGTCAGGAAATACTCCCACTGCCGCTACGTCTACTTCTTCACCAGCACTGACTGCTGCGAATTCCACTTGGCATTGAGGTGCCTTCGCGGTAGACGTAACCCCTGGACGAGAAGAACCTCCCGCTGGCTTTGCTGGCAGGTACAGTGGGTTCTTTGGGAAATCCGCTGGTACTTGTATGTAAGTCATATTAGCGTCTGCAGTACAACCACCCAACCACTTTGGACATGAAGTCTTACAACGAGGGCATAGCCCCACCAATCACATGTACGCAAGAAAACACGCATTACAAGCAGCTGTTTCTTCTGGTGATAAAGCAGGACGAGTGTTCCCAGTGATGCGTTGAGATGACTGACTCGTTTGAGTCTCCGAGACTACGTGAGAAGATGAGTGAGTTCTATTGCCACCCTTACCCCAACCTTCAATCTCGATTGCATAGTTCCAGGCTGCACAAGCCCGTTGCTCAAACATGGCAAACAAAAACTTGTTCAAAACCGGATTGATGCTAGTCTTGATCAGTTGATCGCGTTGTTGGATTGCTCGAACTAACGACATCAAACCCCCCACTATAGCCCAAGCCAAACTTTCCTCTGAACACTCATCCAACCCCGCCGCTTCCTACAAAACTCAACCTTGTGCACAAAATGTGCTCATATGTTCTCCCGGCTTCATTGATAGATCATGTAATTGTTGTTTAATTTTGTCCAACCAATCCACCGGTAAAACTACTGACTCCATCTCCTTCATGACCGATAACCAAGTGTGACCTTCAAAGCTACCCAATCTTTGGCACCAAGACGCCGCAGGATTGTTACTGAGCAAGAGCAGCAGAATATTGAAGCAATCAGAGTCCAAGATAATACCCTTCACCTTGAAAATTTGTTCGACCTTATGATGCCAGATACGGTAAGCCGAGACATCACCATACTTCCCTTTATATTTGGGGAAATCAGATACTCTGAATCTAACCGGGTCAATAGCACTAACTGTGACCGGCACTACCGCTGCAGGTTGTTGATGATTGAGACTAGCAGTGTTACAAATGGAAGGCACCGAAGTGCAAAAAGGATTACAATTGAAAGGTGTAGAAGTGTACATAGGTTGAGGTGTCACCTCCGGTACCAAAGGCAAAACTAAACGATCGCTAGCACAAGGACTGCCAGATCCCCCCTTGACATCGAGGGGGACCAAGAGCCTCGCAATTGTGTCCCAAATGCGTCCAATCCCATATGCCTTTGTGTGTCCTAGCCTTGGCCAGTGCTTAGGCAAAGATCCCATGATCAGTGAAGATGACCATCTTTGAGCTCTCAGCTTGGGCTGAACTCCTTATTCAATGGAAATTCTGCTCAGAAAACTGGACTCAACTTTGATATTTCACATGGTAAACCTCCATGAACCCATATGTAATGTAAGATCAAACAAGGCTGGCGACAAGGCAGTACCCAAGTCTAATCAAGCAAACAAAGAAGAAGCTGACAATATACCAGACCCTATGGAACAAAGCTTATTAAGAGAAACTATGGGGGTAATAAAAGACCTTGTTCAAAATTGGAAGAGAAATTATGAATTGTGTTACAGTGGAACGGTCCAAAGACTTCTAGGGAGATCTCCTCCACCTTCACCCGACCAGCTTTCTTCTACAAACGTTTCCGGTATCTCGGAGAACAAAAAGCAAAAAATGACAAAAGATCAAAAGAAAGGCAAACATAAAGAAAAGGCTGATGTCACTGAGGAATCAAATGACCTTAAGGCTGTATTTTAAGAGAAGAAGGTGAGATGGAGGAAAGTCAGCTGTTGTATACATAAAGCCAACACCACACTACTCACTTGGAAACATATCGTAAAAGCAGTCTATCGACATGGATTATTTAGAGCTAGAAGACTCCAACGAACACAAGGATGGTCAAAAATCAAAGCAACAAAAGATCGAGGAATCTGACTTTCAGTGGGTTATTGATACTCAACCTACAATCATTTACCTATAAGATGATGCAGATAAGTTGGCTTCTCGGAGACCTCCAGGTACTACTGATCTGTAACTCGACTTATCACCCTTGCTATTCAACAACTCAGTCTCGACATCACATAGAGATAAGGAAGCAAACCAAGATGACGATCAGGACTCTCAATAAAACATCAACAAGCCTTCCAAACCTAGACAAACTAAGTACAATGATGACAATGAATCCGATGGGAGTCAAAGTCAAGATACAAATATTATAGCTTCTTGTTAGTACACTGTGATGGAGAAGCGACCACAAAAAAGTACAGAGACTCATTATGCAGATGATGCATCCAATGATAGTTTGACAGAGGATGAAATGTTAGTAGGATATCCTCAAGGTGAGACTTGTTTGAATCGATCTTCACCCTAACAGTCAACAACCAAATGACGTCGGTGGCAGCCGGCCCTCACCGCTAGCCCTTACTGGAACTCTTCCTGGAAATCCTCCTGGAACCCCACGGTGTGAGAAAGATGTCGCAAGTGCTACTTGACCCGTCAAAAATAATCATATTCCATACTTTCTTACAAAGCAAGGCAAAGAAGAGATCTTGATAACTTATTGACCACAGTCGACTATGGCACAAGAAGCTAGCACACGTAAAGAGGAAACACAACAATTGGCGACTAGCTTCTTGGTCAAGCTGCTGAGCATGCAAACTTAAAAGAGCACTTTCCTAGAAAGCTGGATAGGCAGAGTGTCAGAGAAAGTATGATATATATAATTAGCAAATTGGAGTCTAAGTTAGAGACCTATTACAACCAAGTGTGATGATTTGAAGTCAGTTACAATGGTGGTTGTCGAGGATCACTGCAGGGAACAATTTTGTTTTGTGACTTTTCAGAAAAAAATCATTAGAAGATTTGAGACAAAGTACACCATTGGCTCGATCCAGATGTTGAAGTATCAACTTTGATCTTGATTCAATCTGCATTAGAACCAAAGAGACCTTGAGTTGCCCAGCTTTCTATGGTGAGCCAATCAAATGGTCTGTAGATTTGAGGGAGCATAGCGATGCTGGATGGATCGCTAGGATTGGGTTTGAACTTTTCAAATAGCAAAGGAAAAGGGTTGCTTGGTTGTAGAGTAGTCGTGGGTCGCACAATTGATGGTTTTTGGTTGAGTCCGAATGTTGGTACGATGCGATTGATATTTTGATGGTTAGCGCAGCAGCAGAATCATATGGAGGGATCCAATCTTGAGGTACAAGCCATTTGCTCTTCGAAAGACCAGTGTTATTCCATGATACATGCCATGAACATCGAGTTCGCCGTGAGTGCCCATGAGAGTAAATGCAAGGTTGGTGATCTTAGCAATTTCCTGATTGATCACAATTTTTTCTTCAGATTTATCATATTGAGTACTTCATTCCTTGCCTTTCCCTTGATCAATATCCATTTCATCGGTGATTGAAGTGGGCACAAGCTCCTTAATGACGATGCATTTGATAACTTTCTTCTTTCGCGCCTGCGGGTGGGCGAGCTTATTAGATCTAGTCGATAAAGTGTTTGAGACACTGCTCAACCAGTCGCTATAGTTGTATATGTTGACTGAAGCGGACATCAATTCAAATACCATGATCACATTGTTTTCTGACCCTACAAAGGAATATATATGTTAATTCAGAGCTCTACCCGCATTAGATAGACACAAACCTCCCTAAAACCTGTTTGATAATAACCTTAAGAAGGCGAGGGTATGAGTGTCGATGCTCATTTGACTTACATATGCAAGTAGTTGAGTCCGTTGAGGGATAGTCCGATAAAAGTGTGCTTTTGATATGATGGGTCTCGAGTTGTCCCGTGCACTACAGTGAAGTATAAAGAAAATAATTGATGAAAGCCGTGATTGATCGCGGCGATTGGTTTCTCGGTTAGCCAATGGTCCGGCAGGAGAACCGTGATGAGGCACCGAGCCGGAGGGAGATGTCATTGAAGGTATGACACAAGGGTTATGTGTGTGTATGTACGGGTTCACCGTCCCAGCAACTGAGACTCGGCCTTGGACCTCTCAATATCCCTATGTTCCCTAAAGTTTGGAGGAATAGCTGAACGTACAGGGCTGTTCATTAAAACTTATTGAGCTAAGCCGGTGGAACCATGCATATCTGAGCTGCTCAGATGAAAATTGATTGCAATGCAGGCTGGAGACAACTGCGAGACTCTGACCCACCTCGACGTCAAGAGGGGATCTGGCGGTCCTTGTGTAGGTTGTGCTCGTGGCGGGATGGCAGTGTCTTGAGAGCCAGATTCCCCCAAGAAATTGCAAGGGGTAACAGGACGTGAGTGCAAAACCTGTGGACCGTAAACCATCCTCACGAACTCGCGTAAAAGGCCACACAGCTCATTGATCTCACTACGCATAGCAGTAGTCTCAGCGTGCACTTGAGTTAACGAAATAGGCTGATGTTGTTCATCGGCGGGTCCTTGGGTCAGGTCATGTTGTCCCGGTAGAACGCTCCCCGTCGCCGTATCGTCCGTCATGGCAAAAGAGACACCTGGATTAAAGTCTCCCGGAAAACTCCTGCGTATCGGGTGAGGGAGAGTTGCGTGAGGGCGGACAGGAGATAGTGTCAAGATCTGATCGAGGTCAATGGAGGATGAGAGAGCCGTCGTCCCAGATAACGCAGGGGATCCCAAAAGCGGTGTTGTCGCAGAGATCAGCGGTGAGAGCTGATTAGCAATTGGCGACCAAACAGCGGGCGAGGGTCTTAGAGCTTGCACACCCTCCCGATTTGGCGGGTTGATAAAATAATCCAAATTCTGAAAAAATAACGACTCGGATCGAACTGGCGGTTGCTGAGACTGTAAGCGTGCAGAGCGCGGGAACAAAATCTGTTCTGGATTAGGTACTGATACTAAATCGGCAGTAGGATTGCTTCGAGTGTGACGAGGCTGATCCAACATCAATTGAATGTGACAAAATCTTCCTTGAATATAAAACTTAAAACGGCACTCCAAAGGGTGCGAGTACACAACTTAAAACGCCAGTAATTGATATTACGGCGAGTGTGCGAAAACTGAATAAGGTTGACAACTGAATTGTCAATTGATTGAAGTCAAATACAAGTATAAGGGGAGAATAAAAAAGTGTAAGGTGGAGTTGCAGTTCTCCACCTTCACTGGATTTAGTCTAGGCGCAAGCTCACAAAGAGCGAGGATTATTCTGATCCCCTTGTTTGAATTACTAATCCAGCCGATAGTCAGAATCAAAGAAACAAAATAAGAGAAATAGAGAGATTCAGAAATAACAAGATAGAGAACCTCCTTGTACCTAATTCAGCCAATAGTCAGAATCAAAGAAACGAAATAAGAGAAATAGAGAGATTCAGAAATAACAAGATAGAGAACCTCGAGAGAAAAAAGAAGAATCCAAAAGGGTGGATGTTTGCACCTGTGTATACTGTAAAGCACCGAGTGTATTGGATGATACACATGTACCTATTATCCTATGTACTTGGAAGCCCCCCCTTTAGAATTTGTTAGAAAGATAGGTGGTCCTATGGTCACCTACAAAAATCTCTAAGGGCCATTTCTCCAAGGGGGGGGCCTTGCCCACCCCCACGCACCCCTACAAGTCTCACTACTCAAGCAAAATATGTTACTACTCAAGTAAATAAATTACTACCCAAGTAAAAAACTTACTACCAGAGTCAAAATTTCACGGCTCACGACAAAATCTCACTACTTGATCAAAAATATTACTACTCAAGCTCAAGATCTTACTACACAAGGCCTAATCTTACTACTTATGTATGCAATCTCACTACTTTGGTAACAATCCTACGACTCCAGCATAAGACCTTACTACCCAAGTTCTAAACTTACTACATAACTCCCCAAATCGCTCCTCAACCTCAAATATTACTACACAAGCCATCATCTTACTACCCAAGTCAAACTCCCAGTATCCAATTCTCAATCACCCACAATGCCAAATCTCACTACCACAACCTCCATATACGCCAGCTGTCCCTCCTGGCATCCATTCATTACACCGACCTTGATTTCCATTGTACACATGCGCCAGGAAGAGTACCAGGAAGAGTACATTATGCCGGTACCTGATAAAATCGAAATTCATCACAAAGATCGCAGGAAGATGGACCATTATGTTGCCGAATTCCCAGCTACGAACCACAGCTATCGTATGCGGATAGGTAACTCACACAAGAAAAGTAGTGCAGTTTCACACTACAAATGCTACCGATCAGGCCATCCACCTAAAGTCTAAGGAACAACAAAATTGGCTCGTATTTGCTGCCCGTTCAAAATGGACACTCAATTCCTTGACCATTCGTCGTCATGGATCCTAATCCATACTCACATTGGTCACAATCACCCGCCCAACCCTAATGTGAAACCTTGGAAGAGGCACATCGATCCCAAAGCTGGACCCATCCTTGCTCCAGGTGTCGTCCTTGACGCCAACATCAAAACAACTACTCAGTCAACAGCCAATGTGACTTCAAAGTAAGCAACTCAACGTTACATCACATCAAATAAAAACACCAGATCAACAAGCAAAAAACTTACATCTAAAACCTTTACGTTCAATAGTCTATCGAAAAAACCTGCCTCCACACCTGAAGGATCTATTTGCAGGTTGATCAACCACCCTGAGCCCCATGTAGAGATACAAACACTTGTAAGTCAACGTTACCCTACTCTAAAATCATCTGCTAGTTGGACTCATCGGACATTCAAGCTCAAATTCAATAACGAAATCTAATTAATATTGTTATGATAATTTCTTATCATCATAGATAACCACCACCACCACGGAATCACTGAAACCAAAAAATAACTTCGAACTGCCTGACGCCAATGCACGGCTTCCTGAAACCCTCCATGTTACTACCGCTACGCCACTGTACTACGACATCAAAGCTGACCTCAAGACGCTTGAGACGTTGGATTCCACCATCTCGAAGCTCAGAGGTGAACTCTGCGCTATGGCCCCACATCGTCGGCAGGCGGTCCTAATGAAGATCCAAACGATCATCAGTAATGAACGCATGGTCAACAATGAACATAAATTACCAATGTCCTTCTTACCTGAACCCCCTGAGCCGGTACGTTGAGAAACCTAACATCTACAAACCGAGATATAAATCTGACCATTTCTTAAAAACGCATAGAATCTTCTTTACAACTTGGTCAATGAAACTCCAATGTCACCTTACATATCACCAGTACCCGCCGATTGGGAAGAACTTTCAGTAAGCCCCAAATAAAGCTATTGGACTGGTAGTAGAAGAATCAATGTGCATTTCTACTGATGATAACATGGTCCGTGTAGGTCAAGAGCCTCATTGAAGACTTCTGTGGACCATCCGAAGCTACAACATCGACGTTCAACTTTGAAGACCTCATAATATCTCAGCCCTCACTTGATGATGCTAACAACCGGCTGAAATCCAAGTTACTATTACCTCCTACTTCACCTCCTACAACAACACTTGAGAACCAAACCAACGAACCACCACTCTCGGAAACACAACATCTGGCTCAAGACATTCATTACCCAAATCAAATTGCTTTATTACAACCTGAAGCATCTGTGACGTCCCCCACCCCGCACCCAGTACCATTGTTAGGAACTTTATTACCACCAACTCCTAGTCCTTGGGTCACACGTAAATGTGCCCGCGAGGCTGCGCTGTTACACAAGCCCAGCGTAATCAATCCAAATCTACGGGCGCTCCTGGCAAAGTACCGGCTTCACTCATGGCTGGAACCCTTTGTTATTGACGTGCAAGAAGTGAAAGCAGATGGCCACTGCGGTTTCCGAGCCATAGCAATCTGCATAGGCGAATCCCAGGACAAATGGCCCAGCATACGTCAAAGGATTGCCGATACAGCAACCAGCATTGATGATGACCGCCTCTTACCCGAGAATTGGGATGATGCCATTACTCGTCTGATCACAAACAAACCCAACGTTCTCACCGACCAACAGCATTGGCTTGGAATGCCCAGTTGGGGTGGGGTGATAGCCACTACATTTGATCGCCCTGTCTTGTACTACGAACCTGACACTTATAGTCAGATGGTTTTTCCCTACTTCACTGCTCACAATCTTAACCCTCCCATTGTTCTGCCTTCGCCGACTGATTTCACAAAACCAAACTTCCCAGCTCCACGTCCCTGTGCAACCTGGCGACAATTTCATAAAAACGAAGCCTCAAGTTGGTTTGATTTGTGGAAACCTCTAATTGAATATCATGCGGATTATTTAAAAGGTCTTAACAAAAGAAGACGCCAAAAAAAAAGATATTTGTATTCACATTGACTGATTGTAAATCGCGCTGTTAAACCCCGACCTTGTACATCGTTTTGTTATTACCATGTTGGTGAAAACTGGTCCTGAAAGTTTCATAGTTGTAGCCACTATGTGTGACAATTTGATTTGAATGAGATCATAACACTAAAGGCACAACCCAGTTTCTCGGCAAAACTGGATTAAACCCCTAAGGCCTCAAGAGGTGGTACACCTAAGTCCCAACCTTTGTGCCTCCTGCTTCTCTGCTGTTTGGTGCTGTTTCCCTTGACCACTCCCTTCAGCCGTAGGCCGACCTGACTTTAACATTTTCAATAATCAAATCTATCAGGTCAATCATCGTATGAGCTTCAGAAGAGTCAGACCTACACAAGCTTCTCGGATTCGCGTCATATTTTGTAACTCACGGTTTGCATTTACCAGATTCTGCAAAAAATGAGGTCCACTGATAGTCCACAGTCCCAATGATCCACTCAAAGAGGACAGCACTACGAGCAAGATGTACTTTTGATGATGATGTGAGTTTGGATAGAATCTTGGTTTATGGTAGATATGTTGACGTGGTAGTTGTTTTCAGCGACTGGCATCATGAGTCAGCGCAAACTTCTCTTTTGTAATTCGGATGCAAATCAGAAAGTAGATCCTCAATTGTCTCTTACTGAAAATCGCTTTCAAAACTCAAACTGATAGCATGAGCCATGTCATTCTCAGACAACAAATCCCGGGAGGATATAATGGAAGTCAGGCGGCTCCACAAGTCAAGTGTTTCAGTTGTAGGCATGCTTGAGCCAGCTAACATTTTCTTCTTTCCAAATAACAGGTCTTCGGTTCGTCTGAAAGATAAGAAAAAGCCTTCATAGGGTCCTATTTTGCGCGTATATTGACAACAGAGAAAGGTACGGCGTATTCTCGGATACGTCTAATGACGAAGTAGCAGATACCTTAAGGTACGGCGTAATCTCGGATACGTCTAATGACGAACTAGAAGATACCTTATGCTTGAGATCCAACATAGAAACAGCCTTCTGTTAGGGTTTTCTTGATTCATTGGTCTTGCATCACTAAAGACCTTTTGATTGCTCATAATTCTGGTTGTCCTCATATATAGCGTCAAATCGGAATCTTACAAGCATAGAGATCTGGCTATCATTATCTTATCTGATATCTGTAGTATTTGATAGAAAAAGTTCGATCGCGCTCAGGCTTAATCTCAAAACTGAAATTTGACAAATTTAAACCAACTTAGGACGACACAAATATGAATGATTTAAATGATAACTTCAAAACAAAAGGAACGATTCCAAAGAAATCAACTTCAATCATTTAATCAATTAATCATAGCTGTGATAAAAAACTGAGAATCTCCGTGTTTCCAGCCTTCAAAAACTCAACATACTCGAACAGCAGGGAAAAGGGCATCAATACCTTGCTGAGCAATGGAATTGACAGCAAAATTGTCAGCTCAAGACAATGTCTGATTACAGCCACCACCGTTTAATGGAAGAATTGGACACCCCATTGGATCTTGACGAGCAATTAGTTGCTGCTTGTTGCTGCTCAGTAAGTCCTCTTCTGTTTGTTAGAAACTGTCCATATGTTGACTTGATTCCCTCAGTAAAAAGATGAAGCTTTTACAGGCAAAGAATCGCCGTACGTAAACCGAATCTGAGCAAGCATCCTTGCTCAGGCTACCATGAACTCTGGTACTGCTTGAAGAGCAGATCGCTTCAGTTTCTACACGGCTAGGATCGGAAGACTTTCAAAATGAGCCTGGTATAACAGGTGAGGTGTCTAAGAGATTAAAACCAATCAAAGAGATTTGCTGAAAAGAACTTATTCTGTTTCACTTCGCCAGATCAACAAGGACAAGTGTTGATAAGGGTTCGACTGGCAAACATCAAGCTTTTGGAGGCTAAGGCAAGAATTGTTGAGACTCAAGGTGTACAGCTTAGGCCAGAGTGAGCATGAGGAACATGCTCTGGCATACTAATTTGGCTTTCATCTTGCTTATTGCAGGATGCCGGAAACACGAACAATATTGAGTTGTGATGAAAGGGAAACAAGAACAGTTTCAAAGAAAATTCAAGACATACAAAACTCAGATCAGCAACTATCTTATCTCATATCCAACATCACATATACAACCTTGTCCACCCATTGACAAACTTCAGGCCCTTCTGATGGATGATCTGTACTGGAGTCTAGGTAATCTGACACTTCCTAATGAGCCATGGGCTAGAGACCTGGCCACGCAACAGGGGATCCGCGAATAGCGTATTTTTCAACGGACAGATGAAGAGCTTCAAAGGGTAGCACGGGAGGTGCGCTGGATGTTATTACGGGCAACTACCATGAAGGACAAGCTTCATGAATTGCACTGTTTGATTGAAAGTGGTGAGTAAATCTATACGTACTCAATGACTGAATGATACTTCATTGATCTACTTTTACCTTCTGAAGCTTGGGATGAATTGAATCTGGAAATGTGTGACCTTGTCAGGTGGATATTTCCCCATAGAAATCTGAGCTCATCAACTTGGGTCAAGTGTTGCCTGGTTCTCAGCTCTCTACACTTGCTGAGTCTGAAGCACTCAAAGTTAGTGATGGCTTGGGGCACTGATGCAGCAAGCTTGGTTCAAGATACGGCTGTTTATATGGTGGGAACCTCAGAATACAATAAGGTATTGCGGCTGGAATGGATTTTGATGGTCGAAGTTGCAAGTGTAGTATGGGAGGGTATGGTGAAGGGTCAAATGATTCTCTCCACCCCATTAGATGAATTAGAGGAGGCAGAGTTGAATGTCCCAATTGCCAAAGAGAACTAAGTGAAGCAATTATCTGCCTTATTAGGGCTTTTTATTAGCCTTCTTATGTGTGTTTTTATCAGTCTTGTTGCTTTGAGATTCTGGATTGCAAGATTGGGTTATATAGTTGATATAGTCATAAACTGTTCTACCGGCTCCAAGCATGTGAATGAAATTGATTGATCAACTCAACAAAATGAATCCATTCATAGCATTGTGGTTGATTTGATATGTCTAATCCTACCTACATCAGATACAAGTATATGGTCCTGAGGTTTAAAATGAATGGTTGATTGAGAGTTGGGTCAAAAGTAGTTGCGCAAGGGTGAAGTCGCAACCAAACAAGTCTGGCCCTGAGTACCCAGATGAGTCGTACAGAGACTTGACTCTACAAGCGAGCAAATACAAGACTCATTTATACGTCCAGACGCATTGATCATATTGTTTCCAAGCTCTGTAAAAGTGACTGTATATGACACCGCGGGAATGATTAAGTTCAAAACCCGATTGAGCGAAGTTGCGGTGTCCGAGTCCGCAACTTTGCTCAATCACGGATCTTGTTCACATCACGTTCACAATTCGTTCACAGGTTTCCCCCGAGCTCTACTGATACTCTGCCTTTGTATGTATTCAAGATCAAATTTCAAATCGTCCTTGATGAGCTCCTTTCTTTGTTGGTTGAGCATCTGGAACATTGAAAAAGATTGACATAAGCACAATTCACTGTCCATGTCTCTAAAAAGATTTGCCATAAACACACAGTGTTGTTTAACATTGTTGGTTAGCGACCCACATGATGGTGATGGGACAATACTTCATGGGGCATGGTGAAAGCACTGAGATGAAAATTGGAAAGATGAATTAGATTAACAACAAATGTCGAAGACTGATGACTTGTCAGACTTTCTGTTGTATGATTGTTACTTAAGATTGCGGAGGGTAACTGGAGGGAAACCTGTGAACGAGATTGGTGATTGAGCAAAGTTGCGGACTCGGACACCGCAACTTCGCTCAATCGGGTTTTGAACTCAATCATTCCCGCGGTGTGAGGATACAATGATGTGAACTTCCTTATCAAATGAATCCAAAGGGTATTCTATGATAACTATTTTTTTTGGATTGAGTGAAAGAACTTGACACATTCAATTCCAAGTTTCAGTATGCCGCTTAAAACTTATTTGGAGCTGCCAAAGCATGATTTGTTCACTTCTCCTGAAATGCTTCATCTTCCTCTGGGTTTGATGCCTTAGAAGGCGATTTTTATGAACTGAATCAATCACTCTGTTGCTTTGATTTCTATTGATTTGTTTACACATAATGATTCATCCTTGAGGGCTAAAATCTCTGTGAAACCTTAGGTGCAGAGCCATGTTGGTCAGGCTCAAAGTTGTGTTCACTGTTTACAATGGCCAACCAAGTTTCACTGCCAACAAGGATGCCTCGGATTAGAAACTCCAAGGTTACCTCGGATGGCAATAGCATTGCATGTGGCGTCCGAGGCAATCTTTGGGGCTAAAGAAACCCTTGGATTAATTCCTTGGGCCCACAGTCCAACAGAATCTATATCCAAGGATACCTCGGTTTTTTTGATCCGAGGTATCTTTGCTGGCAGTGTTGAAGTATGTATTGTTTCAGATTCAGATGAACTGAATGTGACAGATATTTTTCATAACCAAGTTCTATTTCATGGGTTCCAAACTATTCAGCTAGAACTGAGCTGAGTGGATACTTGGATTTCATCACAGCCAACATATTTGCCTCGGAGGCAAAAATTCAAGGAGTCCTCGGATTTTGGATTGTGCCTCCAAGGGAAGCTCCATCCAAGGATTTGATCCAAGGTAACATCAACACTGCCAGCATTAAAGAGGTTCCCTGATGGGAACATGGGTCTTGGGGACCACATTCCCTGTCTGTTACAGTCAAATAGCTTCATGAGTATTTCCCAAGTAGCCATTGTGATATATGTAGTGGAATTTTGGGACACTTGCCTCAGTCAAAACAAAGTTACAGAATGTATTACATATGATTTGCTTATCCATATGAGGAGATGACTGAGCATCCTTATATGTAGCTGATAGGTAAGCATTTACTCAGATGTTTGCACATATGTATGATATGCTTCATGGGTCAGATGTGGGGTGCAAGATAGCTTTATAGACCATTCTACTCTCAATCACATTCCCAACCTAGGCTATTGTCTCACCAAGGAACCTCTTTAATGCTGACAGTGCAAGGGCCAAAATTTCCCTTGGATCGGATCCTCGGGTGTCTTCCTCAGGGGGACCATCCAACAACTCCTCGGACATCTTGTCCCAAGTGAACTATGCGGGCAGTGCATCCCCTTTTGGCTGCTCCTTCATCAGCTTACTTAATTCTCAAGGTTTAAGTGAAGAATTTTGGGTCAACATTGCTTGATTGATTTTGAATAGATTGCATAATTTTGAGCGTGGTATACACATGTGAGCCAAGTATTCCAGCAGATTGACATCTTTGATGTTATAAATGACAACTGCGGCGCCCGCCGCAAAGTTGCTAGTATCATTGATCGCTAGGATCTGATGGTGGAATGTCATTGACCATATTAAACATGTCATAAAATATGCAAAATATCATTTACAGCTGATATTATTGCAACATGATAAAACTTTTGATCATTGCCAAAAGTAATTGAAATGTGAACCTTTTGTTATTTTATTGGCTTCAAAGAATCTAATTACTTTGTACCCAAAGCAAACTTAGTTA
>NW_006768767.1:1659777-1748215 GCF_000204055.1 Melampsora larici-populina 98AG31 | reverse complement strand
CAGCAGTGGGAGTGTATACAATAACGCGACTCGCACTCCTGCACAAAAAAAGGTCAGTAATACATAATGAGAACAGTGCCTGGTGCCAAGTTTCATACCATTTTGATCATTCGGCCTCGCCCTGTCAACTCGATTTTGATAGTCGAGCGCCCAACCTACAAGCTGCCTAACCTCTCAACCGAGACGTCGCAGCTCTTCTTCAGAAGCTAATTTATTTCGCATAGCTAAGATGCCAGCCTTTGTCCTCTCGCATGAAGCCCATGGCTCATCAAGGTGATTAAGCGCCACCTCATCCCAAAAAGGATCTAGCAAATCCATGTCCATGACTTCGTCAAATGTTGGCAGCACCAGTCGAGGAGTTGGTCGGTGACGTTGATTGTACCGAGAGGCATGCCTCACATACGTCTCGAGTTTCTTCTTCAGTAAGCCGCGTTTCTTCTTGTTTAGTTGCTCATTACGAGGTTGCTGGGTTGCACCTGGCGTGTCAGTGCGATTCAGTTGGAAGGGTAGAATGGGAATGAGATGTAATATCCAGTGCTTATCACACAACTACTAGGGTAAGACACACCGGTTCGGATGGTTGCATTAGCCCTCTGTTGAATCACATCCATTGCAGCCTCATACAAGAAACCCAAGGCAACCTGGACAGTAAGAATCACCTTAACTCTGACATCTATCAGCACAAAGACAGTTTGGTAAGCATTCAAAAGATACCATGTCATCAAATTGTTGATCACAAGAATACTAACTGCTGCCTCTACGAGCATTCAAAAGTTTGGCATTTCCCAGTTTGTCCGCCACAGCTTGAATTTGGACTTCAAGAGCAACAAGGGATGCAGGCAGGTCCAGCAGTTCATGACACTGTTCAGCTGTTCTGATAGCAGCATGGACTGCATTCATAGCCGCAAGTTTCCGACTGAAGCGAAGCAAACTATGTCTTAAAATTAGCAATTGACTACTTAGGCGCCCGATGAGAAATCATAACATGCCGAGCTTCCAAGAGCTCCTCCTCAAGGGGTAGGAGAACACCAAGACGTTCTCGTTTCTCCTTGGCCTCCACGCTCATTGCTTTCGGCTGCAATGATCGTTGCCGATCCCACTGGATCTGAAAGTACTCTTTGGTATGAGCTGGGTTTTGCTGAGTCAGTTTTGCAAGCAAAGCCTTGCTTTCATGTAGCTCCAATTGATATTTCTTGGTATGGCTACGCAAGAATGATACTGTTGCGCGCATAATATTTAATGTTCTTTAGCTTATATTCAATTTCAATTACTTAGGCAAAAAACATTACCTGCCTTCCATCAAAGTTCTTCATTGCGATGGTTCGTCCACAGAGAAAGGCTAACCATCCGGCGTTGTTTGGTTGCGTAGCGGTTAAGTCGAACAAGAGGCGAAATCTTGAACCACACACGCTCCAAACCCTCTCCATTACTTTTCCCCCACCCTCGATTGAGTCAAGGGTTATATTCCAGCTGGCAGGACCAATTGTAAGCATAGGCGTGGAATAGGGCTGTCCCCAGCTTGACCTGCTTAGCATAATTGGAATCTGTAAACACTTTTTTCTACCAGTAAAGATTAATTGTCAGTCATATAGATTCATGTGTGGTTTACCTTCTTGATGGTTTTATCCAGGTTACACCCTATGTTGTACAAAATTCCCACTGTTGTTGTTCCAGTGCGGTCTGATTTCATCAACTCTAGTAACCACTTTATTAGCGCTAGCGCATTATGATTTCTGATTGATAATGCGCTGGTCAGTATAAGTCAAACATATGTTCATAAGTTGCAACATCTTAATTTTTGCCGCTTTGAATCAGATTAATGAATTTGCGGACATGGTCATGTCTACATGCCATACCCAACAACCCAGATTCATCCATATTCTTAAAGTGTCCACGTCATCTCACATTGTTGGCTGTAGTGTGAGCTTTGGTGCAGGCGTCCTATATATATATAAAAACAGTAAGTATCTGTTAGCCCAACCTGATTCAATTTAGTTTGCTGAATGGTGACACTGACCCCTTCAAGTGGAACATCCGGTGTCCTACTCATGAATTTTTCTTTTGCAACAACCAAGTTAGGATCTAGGAATATTGACGGTCTTGGCGGGAGCGATTCAGGTATGGGTACACTGGCACGTGCATGTCGCTTATGCTGGAGATTGCCATCAAGGAAAACCACAACATGAGGCTCCTCTGGCCTCACGTTCCCCACTGGAGGTCCGAAACACTTTGGACAGTTCACTGCAAGCTTGTCAAGCTCTGATAGTCCCAGTTTTTGACTTTTGATCTCTTGTATTTGAACGACTATAGCTCTATATGTATCAATTGCCACTGAAAATGGCAATCGCCAATTCCTAGGCTACCAATGCGTGTCAGTTTAGGAATACTTTCCTTATTACATCACAATGTTTTGTGCTTACTTGACCACTAGATGTTAGTATCTCTGGACTGCTGTCGTTAAGCACATCATCCAGTGCGGAACAGTAACCCTTGGTTGGTACTGCATAGCGAACCCACTGAGAGTGGTGGTGGACCATAAGCCGCACCAAAAACACCGTGCGCGGCTTTGATGGTGAGGCGGCGACATAACCCATTTGCAGCAGGCGCTGCGGATCCGAAAGATCACAATTCTTGCAAAAAGAAACTTTCATTCGCCGTCTGGCTGATGAAAAACAGGTGTGCCATTAATTCATAACATACCACGTCACTATACACCATAACAGCAAATATACTTAGCTCACATAAGAGATCCACAAGGTCAACATCCCGCCCGGTCTTGATAGAGCAGTTGCAGGGCGGTGTAGAACTCTTTCAGTACACAGCTGAAAGCAGAGCCAAGAAGGGGAAGAATGAAGACCAAATCAACAACACACATAATCAAAAGAAGAATAACTCTTGAGATGGTGAATTGAAAGACTTCAAACAAAGAAAGAAATGCCCTTCTTAAACAGGGACTTTGATTATCAATGAATTAAATTTAAGACCTTCAAGTCTTTGGATTAATAAAAACCAGGCTAAAAGAGGATAATAAAATCAAAAGTAGCACTATCTAGGCGCACTCAGGCACCTTCCAAATGAGCAAATGAGCTTACAACTCAACAAGATATTAATTAAAAGATGAATAAGGGTCTTATTACTATAAAATTCCAACTTTCACTAGTTGTTTACCTGAATAATGATAATAAAAGATAAAAGCTTATTTTACAATTCTAATAATTATTTTTTCTAACTAAAAGGCTCCCAAAGGGAGGAAGAGAGACACTTGACTATATCAAAATTGAAACACACACAAAAAAAAGAAAGTAGGACAAAAACACCCCTCAAACTCGAAATCCACCTTCAAACAACTTTTTCACACACAAATCATTGAACAACCCCCAAATTAAAATTGATAAACATCTTCAACTCACCCACATGTATCATTCACAAATTTTCAAGCACACATTTATCATTAAAACTGAGCTGTTTACCACAAAAACTGAAAAATCCGCCAATTTACCCTTGAAACCTGAAAGATGATAAGAAATAGGGACTGTATAGACATTCTGAATAGACAGAAAGAAAGGTCTCCTTCCGCTCTACAACTTTGCTCAGCCAAGCAAAACTCTAACTCTATTTGTTGTACCCTTAAAATGAAGTTCGATTTTAGCTGAAAATACTCGAAATTGGATT
Organism: Melampsora larici-populina 98AG31; assembly: GCF_000204055.1. NCBI lineage: Eukaryota > Fungi > Basidiomycota > Pucciniomycetes > Pucciniales > Melampsoraceae > Melampsora > Melampsora laricis-populina. The sequence continues at coordinate 1,744,543 of NW_006768767.1, read as the reverse complement.
TACCCAGTTTACCACCTGATATTACCACTAATGATGATGTATATGGTTTATAATTGATTTTTCATGTTCAGATGCGAGATTATCACCCTCCCCCACTTATTTCTAGGCTGATAAGCTGCTGTGGTACCCTAAAATCAAAGTTATATGATTGAAAATAGCACTTTTTATGATTTTGAAAGTCATTTTCGAGTTTCTAATCCACCCTTTTCATATGTAATGTTTAATTTGCCAATGCTGTTGTTTGATGATCCCATGAATCCATCTTTCAAAGTGATCCCTGCTTGCTTTTTCAGTTTACCACCCCAGTTTACCACTACTACCCCAGTTTACCACCATCTGTCTGAGTTGTTGGATTTTCGAAATTTAGCCTTATTTAAACCCATACCTCAAAACCATGATTCCTCTACACAACACATTAAACCCATGAATATCTTTAAACATAACTATTAAAACCCATAATTTGCGAAATTTCAACTTGAAACCTGTATACTCCCCATAACCCATATATCACTCAACTACACATAAGTTTTAAACCCATAATTTCAACTTTTGGCTTCATTTTACACTACACCCCCTATACATAACCATTACACTCAAAAATCAGCATGTAACATATAAAAAATAAAATGAAATAAAATGAAATATGATAAAATAAAATGATAAAATCATAAAAAAAAATAAAAAAAATAAAACTAAAAATGAATTGTGTATTTGTCTCTTGAATACTTTTGATTACCACAGCGGGCAGACGTCTTCATTCCAATTCAATTGGTTGGCCCAATTCAAAGTTTCCAAACGTCTTCTAAGAAATGTGGGTAACATTATGGCATACTTCCATAGCCATCGGTTTTTGTTGGCCAGGTGTTCTGCTAAGTGTTGTTGCCTTTGCAAAGCCGCCAACATTGGGTCGTCTGGAAGGCCATCATTTGGCATAGGCATGAATTGATTGAGGTCCATCTCATGATCGTCATCGCCTTGGTCATCAAGAGGCGGTTCGAGATCATGGTGTGGAACTTCATGTAAGTCCTCGGCCATTACTTCGTCTCCTATGCGATTCTGACGTGCATTGGGCTCATTGAGCCTTCGGGCTAACACTGCATCTGAGGCCTCAGCATGCTCCAAATCACGTTGACGGGTCAGTTTGTGTTGGCTTTGCAAGGGGGTAGATGCCTTCGGTGGCTTAGGTCGATGATTCAGGCCGTGAATTATTCGACGTGACGGTGTGGTGAGCAAATCTCAATCTGCAAAGGTTTAATTGGAAAGAAGTTATTACATTATATTATTGAAGTCTGTGCTCAAAATCAAGGCTCAAAGTTTTATTAAATTAATTATTGATCAATGCAGCAAGTTACAAATCAAATCAAATCAAAACAACAAATTACAGTTACAAGTTTAGTAGTTTATACATCAAAAGAATTGAGAATCAAATTGAATCAAAAAAAATTGAATAAAATTAAAATTAAAATTAAAATGAAATGGAACAGCAATTAATGTAAAAGTCAGAGTAGAAATTAAAGAAGGTTTAGAGTTATCAAGAAAAGCAAGAAAGAAATCTAAAAATTAAGATAAATTGAAAATCAAATTAGCAAAACAAAGAGAAGAATTATAAAGAGGAGGATAAAAGGTACTTACTGAAGTGTTTAGTTGGAAGGATTATGAAAAGGAAGGTTGGAATCGAATTGAAAAACAAGAACATACAAAGGAAATGAGTGGTGCAATGAAATTTAGAATTCAAAAGTGTTTAATTAAAGATTTTTGAGATAATTAAATGAAGCTTAATTAAATTAGTCAAATGAGAGCATTGATCATTAGAAAGCTTTCAAACATTCAAATTAAGATTGATGAGATTATTAATTAACTAGATTACTAATCAACAGCTCATCCTCTTCTCAACTTCTTAATCAAATAAGACATCAATCAATCAATCAATTAACAATTTTCAAATAATTGAAATAACAAATTAGTCATCAAACAATTAGAAATCATTAGTCATCAGACAACTAGATAATTAAAATCACTAAAGACATCTAACAAATGAATTGGTAATCAACTATCAAAACTAAAAACATACCATGGTGCAATCAATCAAAGTCTATTAGTCATCAAATTGAAATTTACTCACATCTCACAGTTACTAATGACTAGAAACCAAATCAATTAAGAGATCAAATGATCAATTTTCAAAGTTCTCATCACTACATATTCAATTACAAATGAGGAAACTCACACAATGAGATAATCATGACTCAATTACATGTCAAATTGAGTTCTTACACATCAAATTAAATTACATATCAAATTGAGTGATTAGACATCAAATCAAACCATCATATGATCAAACATAAATTCTCTAATGACTCCAATCAACTGATTACTAAAGGTCTACATTACACAGGGCCAATTGAAGAATTCACACAATATCAAATGACTAATTAAACATTTCAATTCAAATATCTCAACATCAAAGCATTAAACAACAATTGAATTATATAAGATGGGAGAAGTGAGGAGTGTGTGAAGTTACATGTTCAATTTAGTGTGGGAAAGTTATGTAAAGGATGGATGTGTGATCTTTTTTTTTCAGTTTCTTTTGTTCTCTCAGTTTCTCTTGGCTCTCTCAGTTCAGTTATTCTACTCAATCTCAGTTTCATTCAGTTATGTAATTGGTACAATCAGGGTGGAAGCTTAGTTTCTTTTTTTTCTCTTTCACTCAATCTCTCTCAATTCAATTATTTATTTGGTGCAGCAAGGAGGATTACATATTTCATATGTACAAAGTTTATCTATGTTGGTGGGAAATGGTCTTGGCAGAGTTTGGAAGTTGTATGTGTACATATTTGTGGCCTGTGTTTGTTCTCTCATATTTTTTTTATTATCTCAATTTCTCTTTATTCAATTTTGTCTGGCTGTGTGTATATAAGGCAGGGGGTTGACAGGGAGGATTTGAAAGTTATCCAGAAATTTATCCAGGAAAGTTCCTATTAGTTTATAGCTCATTGGCAGTACCAACTGGCCTATACTCTCTTTTTATTTCTGTGATCACTTTTTGCCCCTTATATTAAGTTGATATAAGGAGACTTTTTCTTTGCTCTCTACATGAGTCTAATATTCTATATTTTCACCCTCTGATTGAAGGTGTGTGGTATATCCTTTGGTCTAGATAATTCATTGAGTTCTATTATTCTATCATATGCTTAGTTTGCTTCATTGAACACTTCATCTAGAATTCTAACATATTAGCCTAGGTTTTGAAAGGCTTAGAAAAGTATAAGGCTACAGCACATTGGCCAATAAGTTGTTGGACGTTTACTTTGTGGATGGTAGTTAGCTTATAGCTTTGTCAGGTTTTATCTTTCATTAGTCTAGTTCTTAGTAGAGGGTAGTCTGTCTGTTGATTTGGTTGCAAGTTGTATTCAAGGGGGTAGTTTGTGGTAGTTCCTTTAGGATTAGTCTTTTCACTGAGTTATATTTAAACTTTACTTTGCTTTGGGGAATTATAGTCTGAAGTAGTGATTGTAGCGTAGCCTTTTTTCCCTCTGTGTTCAGTTCACACCATTTTATTTACAAGTCTTATTCATTTAAGCACCTTACCATCCCTTTATCCCTTATTTAAATCTCAATAAACTCTATACTACCATTTTACCCTTTTCTCATTTCTGTAGTACTCCTCAAAGTATTATATTCCTCTCTTCCTTCTGGTCTTTTGGCTCTTTTAAAGGCTCAGTATTATTTAGAGTAGGCTAGTTAACTCCATCCAAAGTTTATTTGCACACCTCATATACTTCTTTTGTGTGTGTGTGGTGGTTGTCTTTAATTCTTTGGCTCCCTACTCAGTTACAGCTTGCTAAACTCATCTTTTCAGCAAGGGTTCCTACAACGGCATTTTGATAGAGATTTAGATGCATTCTTGGTAAGCTTGGTCCTCCCCACTTTAAAAAATTCTTTAACTTACACGCTCATCAATTATTGGCGTGTAATAGATGACCGCTTTGGGATTGTTTGATTACCCCAACGTGATTCATTGAAGGTGCTGTTCAAATAAGCGGCTGACAGGTCAAACATTAGCTAGACTATACGGTCGATGATTCCCAATCGGGAATTATACAACCTTGTCGTGCGCGTTTGCGTATTTGATATTCCAAATCGAGACAATCGATACGTGAGTAAGCAGCCCGGTGAACACCAATTATTCCACTGTCACCACCAAAATCATAGGAAGTGTCCTCTGGGGCATATGTCTGTTTGAGCTATAGTATTGGAATATTGCTCAAGTATATTCTCTTCATGTCCAGATCATGGGCGACATTGATTATGTAACAACCAATAGTTAAAACATCTGTTTGTTGGCCTCATAGTGTCCAATTGCGATCGTGGCCATTCTCGATAATGATTGTTTGATGATAATCAATGCACCATATTGGATAAGAATACGATTTACGGGATATAGCCATTTGCTGTGGGCGATTAAGATCATTTGGCAAAATAAAAGGGCACCCAAAATGTTTTGGACACCATCTGAAGGGTTGAGTCATGTAACAAGCAGTTGCTACATACGTCGCTACATTGGTTACATGACAATCATGTACAGGCCATGGAAGATTGGCTTGTGAGCATCGCATGTCCATACTCACGCTACTACGTCAAATGCTCCTCAAAGGGCATCAAGAGGTCTTCCTCCTGACTTCACATGTTTCAAATTGAACACAGCTTAAATTTGGATGCCACAGTTAAATACCAACGCATGTGGCATGTGACTCTCAAATATTTGCTAACCACAAGTAATGTGTAACACATACCTTGTAGTGTGTTATATTATTTCCTGTGAAATAAATTCGTGGTAAAATTTATAGGTGACAAATATTTGCATATCACTAGTATAAGCAGACCCATTTGACAATTTGCTCTAGTTTGTATACCGGTTATAGATCTGTTATACAACTATAAAAGTAAACCCTAATGGTTTGCCTTGAAGTGACCAGTGACCCAACTCTTACAATGACCAATTATGACTTCCCTGCTTGCTACGTTCAGTGCTGCCTTTGGTTTGATTGAATAGGTAGGTTAATCAGCATAACATGGTATCACCACTTCCAACTTGGATATTGGGATCTTTGCGTGAAGACTCAGATATGGCTGCGTGAGGACTCAGCCATGACACACGTCCTGTTAATCACAAGTGATTATATTCAGTTGTGGTTGAGTATGATTTGGTGTGGTAACAACCATCCCCAACCCCTGTTGTTACCTTACACTCAATCACTTGATTGTGTGGTTTTTGCAGTTATACCCTATCACCCCCTTGAACATGTCTAACCCCCGTGAACGTGTCCAAAAGTGCCATATCTTTTGACGCCTGGCAGTTAGCAGTGATCTGAGTGTTGCAAACCATTCTGGGTGTATGATTTGGTGTGTGAACAACCATCACCCAACCCCAGAAGTTACCACACACTCCAGCACTTGTAAGTGTTATATATTTGCAGTGATGCCATATCACCCCTGTGAACTTGTCCAAAAGTGCCATATCTTTTGACGCCTGGCAGGTAGTAGTGATCTGAGTGTTGCAAACCATTCTGGTTGTATGATCTGGTGTGGGAACAACCATCACCCAACCCCAGCAGTTACCTCACACTCCAGCACTTGTAAGTGTTATATATTTGCAGTGATGCCATATTACCCCCGTGAACATGTCTAAAAGTGCCTTATCTTTTGACGCCTGGCAGGTAGCAGTGATCTGAGTGTTGCAAACCATTCTGGGTGAATGATTTGGTGTGGGAATCAACCCACTGCAGTTGTTACCTCACACTCCTGCTGACAGGGGTTTTGAGGGTGGTGTTGTGAGGAATGATATCATGTTTTGGTGAGACGAGTGTATAGGGGGTGTTGCCCAATGGTGAAACCAATCAGGTTTGAAACAATGATGATTAAAATGATTATTGGGAAATAATTTTCTACTGTAATGAAACCAAAATAATTACCATCCAAAATTAATCATGACCTGCAAAATCTTAGGCTACTTAGCCTGCCTGATGGTGAATGTCCATCAGTTGAAGGTAGGTGCTTGCAACTCATGCTATTTTGCTGTGTAATGATACAAAATCCTTGCTGTGTGGATTTAAAACACATTATATAATGTGTATAAAACCCACACAGCAATGGATTTTTATGAATACTATATTGGAACACCAACAGGAGACTTGTTGCGCTTCAAACTCATCACTTGAGCAATAGTAAAGACAAAGGTGCATGGTAGAAGCTATTATCATAATTATTATATTGAAAACAAAATATGGAAGAGGATGCATGAGTTATGAGGTAAAATAACTATAACAAAGAGTTGAGACGCGCATAGTGTATCCATGAGTTCTGAGGTAAAATTACTCTAACATATAGTAAAGACACACATGGCAGTGAACAACGTAACACCCATTCTCTCCCAGTCATGAAAGTGTCATTGTGAAGAACAAACATCAAAGCTGTGCGGTCAAGCATGTAACGCACAACTAAGCCTTATTAAAAAAGGATGTTGGAGTAAACATTTCTTAAAGTTGAATACTAAGACAAATGAAATTAACAGAATAGCACCTTATCAATTACCATATTGCGGCCTATGTTATGGACCAACATAGGCTTGACTCTAACACAACCACACGATAGCACAAATTTTTCTACTATATGATTACATCTATTCATATCTTCCATTTCCTATCTGGTAGTTCCAAAATGTCCTGAACATCCCTAACTTTGCGCTCACAGTTTGATGTAAAGTTGTACTGTTCATCGGTGCCAACTTTGACGCTTTGTTAGAACCATAAGCCTCGTTGGTTCTTAAGCCCACGGGGCGAAGCGTAGGCAGTTCAAACCTTGGCGGTACCGAGTCATCAGGGACTGTACGCAAGCGGCGTGCAGGAAAAAGTTTGCCTCAGCAACAACTTTCCCACGCTATCCAAAGAACACGCCTATTCACCTTTTATTCCTCACTTCAGCTCACTCGAATAACTTCGACTCTCTCAGTTTTTGTGAGTTCTTATCAGATCAAGATGTCAATGGACGATAGAATTTCAGCTGCGGATGCAAATCTTAGGCAAACAAGAGGTTCGTCGGCGCAACTTGGCGTGCAACCAGTTCCTGGATTAGAGGTGCAGAAGAGAAAGAAGAGAGGCGGAGGAGTCGAGGATACAATCGATGAAGTAGAGGAAGGTGGGGGCGGTCAAGAAACAAACAAGGTAGGGGGTGGACAGGTTGGCAATGGTTCAGGTGGTCAGAGAGCAAATCCTCAGTTGATGCAAGTAGGTGGAGACCAAGGTCAAAAAGGTCTGATGGACTCGGATGATGACCACGAGTCATATAAACCGGGTGCTGATAAAGGCAAAGGCCCAGGTGGAGAGGAGTCGGAAGGAGATGAGCTAGCAAGCAAAAGCTTAGGTAAGGGAATTCTCTACTAAACCTTTTTTGTGTCAACCATTTCCTCTGTTATGTCCACCTATCCTTTCAACTGCTCGGTATGAAACACGTACGACCAATTGGACAATAACCCATCAAGACGCATGATATTGCTAGATGAAGAGCCCAAAAGGGTGCGGGTTGGGAGCCCTGAGGTGGTCCCGGCGGTGTCAAGCTTACCCAGCTGGAAGAATAGGGCTTCAGATAGACAGATCCATGTGCAATTGTTGTGCGACCCCAGAGAAAGAACGGAGACTGATTTACGTGTTATTGCGATTGCAACACAGCCGAAGGCAATCACTTGTTGGTGAAACAAGCACGGATAGATGAGCTGTATATGTTGGGTGACCCAGATGACGCACAGGAAGCAGCAGATCTGTTAGCACGCTCCATGGACAGCTTGATCGAGAAGACGCCATGCTCAGCTCCGAGACGACTCACAAACCAATCACCAGAGCGCGACCAACGAAACCACCGGGAGAGCATGAGCACGCGGCGACGGAGTCCCAGCCCGTACAAACTCATCCAGGAGAACCTGACAGAGGTGTCAACCGATCTGAAGGACACAGATCGAAACCAGTCCGGGAAACGCCCAAGACATCCATCTCCTGTGAGCAAAGAGGCCGAGAAAGCAAAGAAGAAAGATCAGAGGAGTCAATCGAATAAGTCGGAGGCAGAATTGGTCGAAGCCTTGTTACTCTCGGGAAAAGGAAGAATGGTTTTAGCGAACGGAGACGTTGTTGAGAATGGCAGAATCATAGTCCTAGATGATTCGAAGGAAATGGACAAATCTCTCCCTCACCTTTCACCCGTCCTTCTCGTCTATTTGCAGACATTCAAAGCATATATTCCGTTGTCCGTGTTCGATCAAGCCTTTTTGATAGAAGATGGGAACGCCTGGCAAACAAGGAAGGCCCCGTCAGCAGCGAAAATAATGGAAGGAGGTGCAACGGTGAAGGTGTACGGTAGTGAACCGCCGATGGAAGAACTGACAATGCAGTACGAGCAGTGGTTGAACGCCATGACTCTGTTCATTAAATACGTACGGCAAGAGGGTTGGGAAACTCAGGCGGAGAGGTTTGAAGGCCATAAGCGGGTGGTAATGGAGCTGAGAGATGAGGCGGGCTGGATGGTAGCGTTACGGTATTGTGTCAGGGTTAGGCAGGGTCTGATGAGGATGACAGTTGATAAGAAGATTTATAATATCACGAAGATACAATCAGTCATTCTGCATGAGGTCAAACAGACTTGCGAGAACTATAACGAGCGAGCTTACCAAACGAACCCTTATGCACCAGGGGGACCAAAGGCCGACATCAACCCCGAGACCGGTTTATTAAGAGCGGACAGAGCACCAAAAAGAGGGAGTACCTCGTATGAAAAATTGACCTCCACCTCTTCTTCTTATAACACTAGATCGTCAGCTTATGAGAACGCGAAGAGGACAAAAGAAGGTTGGTTGCCAGACGAAGAGTACAGGGAGAAGAAGGCAGCAGAACGGCGCAATAGGTTGAAGAGAGACTATGATAGAAACGACCGTAGGGGGAGAAGGAGCCCGGATAGGTCGAATGATCGTCGTGATGACTGGAAAGACCGTCGAACAAGTCCTGGCAAAGGATATAATCGGGGTTATGATACCAAGCGTAACAAACCTTATGGAAAGAGAAGCTAGTGAGTGCTGACAGGCAGTGCAATGCAATAGATAGAAAGAAGTCGAAGTGCCTCTTGTGAAATCTTTGTAGAGACAGAGCCCCAACCCCCCCGTTTTTCTTGAGTCGCCTAGAGATTGGAATACCTGATGAGTGTTGCTTCTAAATTGCCTGAACACAGCCCCAGTGAGAGTCCGAGAAGGAGACTGAGAGTCGAGCTAGACTCTCTGAGCCTACAAATCTCAGCCCAGCAATACAGAACTAGACAGTCAATATCCCCTCATAAGAGGTGGCCGTCCAAAAGTGGCTGTGAGATGAACTTGGGGGTGTGGACAAGGGAGTTGAGGGGTGCGAATATCCTAGAGGAGAACTGGCATATTGTCAGAGGCCTGAAAGAGGGATTTCATCAAGGCATCCCGGAAGAAAAGATGGACAACCTACGTTTCTATTGTCCACCGAACCACTCCTCAGCTTTACAAGCAAGAGACGAAATTGAAAAGAATTTCAAGAGAGAGTTAGAAGGGGGGCGTATGTTCGGACCGTTCTCCAAGGAAGAGGCGTACAACCGGTTAGGTTTCTTCAGGACAAGTTCGCTGGGAGCGATCACAAACGGGGAGGGACGATGCGACCGATAAACGACCTATCGTTCCCGAAAAATGATTCAAAGATAAGATCAGTTAACGCAAAAGTAGACAAGGATGAATTCACAACCTCCTGGGACGATTTTGACAAGGTCGCGATGTTCCTATTAGAAGAAGATGGCTCGGTTCTTTTAGGGATCTATGACTGGGCTCATGCATATAGACAGATTCCGACAATGGTGTGCCAATGGCCTTTCCTAATGATTTTAGATTTCAACGGCGAAATCCTCCTTGATACCAGGATAACGTTCGGGGGAGTAGCCGGTTGTGGAACTTTTGGCCAAGTAGCTGACACGTGGAAGCAAATAATGCAGTCAAGGTTTGGGTTCCTACGTGCATTTCGATGGGTGGATGACACCTTGTTTGTAAAACGAGCAGACGGATCAAACAGTAACAAGATGACGGACGTCGTGAAACTTAGCGAAGAAATGGGAGTAGTGTCGAACACAAAGAAGTGGAAAGAGTTTGATGACAAACAGAAATATTTAGGTATGATTTGGAATGGTAGAGACAAGACGGTACGTTTACCTCAGGAGAAGATCCAAAAGAGATTGGACCAGATCCAGGAATTCAGGAGCGAGAAGAGCGTGAACTTCAAGGCTGCAAAAAAGATGGTGGGTAGGTTATATCACTTGACATCGGTTTACCCGCAACTTAGGTGCCACTGCATGGCACTATACCACTGGATGGCAGAATGGAAACATAGGTTAGCAAAACGCGACATACCCGAAGAAATCTTGGAAGACCTGGATAGATGGTCAAGGACGCTTACAATAGCTGAACCTAGAAGGTTGATACCTCGGAAGGGAGTTGTGAATATCGGGTGGGTAAGCGATGCCTCAACGTCGTATGGAATAGGTGTGATTGTCGGTAAGAAGTGGGCACGTTTCAGACTGAGGACGGGTTGGAATGATAAAGAGGAAGACGGATCTAGGCGGGAAATAGCCTGGGCAGAGACGGAGGCCGTGAGACTAGGATTGTTGATGGTAGTCGATCTGATGGAGACGAGAGGAAGGGATTTCCTGGTTCTAACAGACAATGTTGTAACAGAAGGGGCTGTTTGGAATGGAAAGTCAAAGAATCAGTGGGTGAACAGAGAGTGGATACAAATTCAGGATGAGATGTTGAGGTTAAATTGCTGTGTCACGCAGCGGAGAGTGACATCAAGTGACAACGCGGCGGACCGGCTGTCTAGAGGGCTGGATTGCTCGAAACATGTGAGGGATATGATACGCGTACAAGTTCCATGGGACCTAAGACATCTCATACGTCAAGAGTGAAATCCGTCAGCGGAGGGGAAGCAGAGCTTTTCGATCCATCGGAGAAATCAGCAACCATGGCAGAAGCCCCTCGAGAGCGATAAGGAAGAAACTTACCTCGCCATTTTGAGAACGCAAAAAATACAACAAGGTCAATCGCAGGTCGACATGCAGTGTTGAGCGGTTGGGCGGAAGGAACGATGAAAGGATATTCAAGCGGGATGTCAAAATTTATTGAGTTTAAAGAGAAGACGGCCAGAGGTTTTGACGAGAATGCAGTGATCGAAGATGAGGATATCTACGAATTTATAACCTGGGCTGGCGAATCGAAAGTGATAATGGAGAATGGTCCGGCGAGAGTAGTATCATCGGTGACAATAAAGAAGTATTTGGATGGAATTTGCGCCTGGCATATGGTGAAACATACAGCAAGACCGACGGCGGATAGAGAGGTGGTGTTGCTCATGCTGTCAGCAACTAAAAGAAATGAGGAAGAAAAAGCCCTGTTAACAAATAAGAAGCCAATCATGATCAATCAACTTTATGAATTCTTCAAATATGCGCAAGGAAAATCACCGGAATTGGAGTTGGCAGCGTCGATAGCGGTCATAGCATTCTGGGGTATGGCTAGATTGGGAGAACGTCTACCAGGGAAAGCAGTCGAGGGTGCACTTTTGAGAAGACACGTCGAGTTTGGCGAGCGAGACGGGACAAGGTTCGCAAAGCTACACTTGAGGAAGGCGAAGATAGCAAGAGGAGGAGAGGTGCAAGAGATTCATCTACAACAACAGTTCAATGTGTTAGATCTGGTGGCAGCTTTGGAGAGAGTGCTGGAGGCGAATCAACAGGCAGATAGAGACGGCTTACTGTTCACATGGACGTCCGGGAAGAGCCAGAAAGCGCTCACTAAGCCAAGGTTCATAAAATTGTTGGAAGAGGTATGGGGAAAAGCAAGCTTGGGAACGTGGTCAGGCCATTCTTTTAGAGTGGGAGGAGCGTTGATAAGGTACAACCTTGGTACGCCCATGAAGAGAATAGCAAATCAGGGGAGATGGAAGTCCTTAACTTACCTGAGGCAATACCGGAATCACTGCAAAACGCAGCGAAATATGACCAAATTACATAGTTTAGCGCATTCTGCGCTATGAATTGGAGAACTAACACTCCGCTATTTTTTTGAAAAAAAATCGCACAGACTTGCGCAGCGGTCAAACCACTAAAACCTCGCTATATTTCGCGCTAAAAATGGGACCGCAATATAGCGCACTACGTGCGCTATATCGCTATATTGCGCACTATGTCAGGTTGATCAAAGGAGAGAAAAGAATTATGTATTGAAAATCCATGTGTACATGTCCAAGCGTATAGCATTGATCCAGGTAGGAGAGTGGATTTGATTCTACTATAAGTGAATATAGGAATCGAGAGAAAAACAAGAAAGAAAATATAGAAAAGGGGAATAACCCAACAAAACGTGTATTCTACTATAAGTGACCAAAAGGCCCGAGACAAAGTGTGTTAAGTTGCTTTATGATTATGATTTGATGTATAAGTGCAAAAAGCTAGCGTTTCTTTTTGTCGATATGATCAATGTAAGCTTGTAGTGCTTTGACAGCCTCTTCAAAGGCACCATCAGGTACAATCCCCTCTTTCAACCAGGCTTGAGAGCCTACCAATCGCTCCATCGTTCTAGGTAGCAAGCTACCTCGAGATGGGGTACAGACATCAGCAGCCGCTGAGAACGTACGTTCGCATGCGCAAGACGTTGCTGAGATAGCAAGGTAATCACATGCAAGTCTAGCAAGGATTGGGAAGCGAAGATGATGTTCCTGTTGAAAGAAAGAAGATGTGGTTACGCCAGTTCGAAAGATTTGAGTCAAAGGAAAGAAGCCTACCTTCCACCAATCAAGCGCAGTTTGGTCTTTTTTGATAGGAAAACGACCATTAAGATAGTCGTCTAGCTCTGAGCTAACAGTCTTGATTTGAGAGCCAGTGGAAACCCCAAACACATCAAACTCATCGGCCTCCACAGTATCATCGGGTTCTTCAGGTGATGGGGTTTGTTCGCGCACTTCGTTTTCTTCCAAAAGTTCGTCAAAGGCGTTGTTGATCAAGAGTCGAGATGAGTAGTCGTCTTCTGGATAATGAAGTGTGAAGAACTTCTGTCGATATCGGGGATTGACGATTGTTGCTAGTACAATGGCGTCACAACTAGCAGCCTCGTCCTGGTACTCAATGAGCCACTTGAGCATAACATCGATGGCATTATCTAGACTTGCGAAAGAAGACGCCTCGGCTTGATGAAGTTTGAGTTCTGAGATGACTCGCTTGTACTCAGCAAGGAGGATAGAGCCAGTAGGCCCGTTGCCCTCAACTCTGGCAGTTGCATCGACAAAGGTCTAAGATAACCAAAAGTTTAGGTCAGCAAGTCAATCAAAAGCAAGGAGAGAGAGAGAGATGGATGTAGAGACAGAAACAATGCTTACCTTCAAGACTTTGTTCACCAACTCCACAGCATCCCATTCAGAGGCAGAGATCGTTACACCCTTGAAGAAACAAGCTTTTCGATCAGCTGCAATCATCGAGTTAATGACCTGCGGATGAAAAGAGACTGAATATGAGTACGAGAGAATAGAGAAAAGATGTGGAATAAAAAACCTGACCTCCTGTGCCTCGCAAGCGATCTTGCGGCTTTCGTAATGACTGTTCCAACGAGTCTTGCAGGGTCTTTTGAGCATTCGACCAGTGTACCCCATACGATTGGCCCGTGTCTTGAAGTCATTTCTACGAGCTGCACTACTAGCGATCTGACCAGATACCGCGTCCACCTGGTACAAAGACATCATGTCATCAGAACAGAGATGAAGAAAAGAATTAGATAGAATTGTTACGTACTTTCTTGAGGGCAACTGCCACCACATCATCAATTGCACAAGTTAAACCATACTCGCTATCCTCATCTCCATCTTCATCATCAACATCAGCATCGTCTGAACCAGTGTCGCTCTCGTCGTCCGAGTTATCGCTGTCGATGATTGCATCCTCACCTTTGTTCACCTCGATTCCAGGTATAGGGATAGGAACCCCATGTGGTACACAAGGTGAGGCCACACTAACCTTTTGTCCAATCGCCTTGAGACCGTGCCCAACTACAAGATTTAGTTTGTGGGCGTAACATCGAATGTGATGGGACGAGGCATTCCAATGGACTGGATCGTCAGCGTTGGCAAACATCGATTTAAGTTCTGAAGCCATCGGTCCATTATTTCCTCCACTATCCGTCGTCTGGCCTAGCATGTGAGTATTACAGAACAAGTTAGTAATTATGAAAGAAACCATTTTGAAATAAAATAAAAAAAGGGATGACTGATCTTCTTATGAAGGCCATGTCGAATCAAGAATCGACCAACAGGCCTTGCTAACAGAACCCCAAAATGACGCCAAGCTACCATCTTCAGAGTTAGGTGAGTCGAAACATACTCCCAGTCGTTGTTGATGTAGTTGGCTGATGCTCCAACAAACGCGTACCGATTACCTTTGGTAGTCCAAACGTCATGGATCAGACAAAAGCGTCCTTGGTTCTCCTAAATTGAAACGAAGAAGTTGAATGAAAACATTAAATAAGTTAAATATCAAACGATGAGGAGATTAAGGAGGATGTAACTTACTTTCAATGTGTTGATGGCCTTGTGATGCAAGGCAGAAAACAACTCAACGGACTGTTGGGAAGCCCATGTCTTCGATCGAACCACAGCGCTACGATTAACAGTGTAGAAGGCTGCACGGAGGGAAGGGTCTTCGAATCGTACCCAAGGGAGGGCGTGGCGAACAATCCAGATGACGAGGATCATGTTGAGAAGTTCAGGAGTGAAGATTGGACCACTGACAAACGACTTCAAAGTGCCTCTGGACTTGTCCTTGGCCGCCTGTTTTTCAACGTAGCTGGGTGGAAGAGTAACACCAGCTGTGATGGCTCGAGCTCTATGCTTGCAGTGAGGTCGCGTAGAGGTGCCATTGCGGTGGCCCCACAAGTTGTAATAGGACGAGGGTCCATTGAGAAAGGTCTTACGACACCACCGGCACTGGTAGCCACGTCCCTATATGAAAAAAAAACTTACATGTCAGCCATGCACCCACAAGAAGTATAGAGATTGTGAGACTGAGAATGACAAGAATTGGAACAAAGAATATAAAAACTTACATCTGGATCATGATAATATTCAAGAAGCTTCTTGACACCAAGAGTCCGAGACTCATTATAGCCAGTTCTGTTTGTTCCAATGATCTCAACGTCTGAATCTTGGTCTAAGTCTACCTCATTGGGGACTTCAAAGTGCTAAGATCGAGATAAAGATGTCAGAAAGAATCAATAATAAGTCCAAGAAAACATAACTTACTTCCATCCGAGCTTGCTTAGCTGAACGAGGTGAAGTTGAAGTTGAACCACTCAATGAAGTTGGCGACGTAGATCGAGCTCGTTTGCTAGTTGACAATCGAGGCTGCAAAAATCGCAATGATGAGACATGAAGAGAATGAAACCAAACAATATGAAATAAAAAACTAACCTTCCTCTTTACGACTGGCTTTGCTTTTTTTGGCGCTGGTACAGCAGGTTGACTGTTACGTTTCTTGTTGACAAGAGCTGGACGAGGTGAAGCAGCACGATGATTAAGAGAGGAAGAAGATTCTTCAGGATTTGAAGAGATTACTAGAGCAGAACGGGAATCTTGTGGAGGGACAAGAAAACCAGGCTGGATGCGAGCTGGACTTGGTGGACGGTTACTTCGTCTATTGGTTGTAGTCGGAACCTGGAGGCTTGGTTGGATGGAGTTTTGCGATGAAGATCTGGGAAGTGGCATAGTCACAAAGGGAAACAAATGAAATTATTAATTAGAACTATGACAAAAAAGGACAAACAGTGATCAAAAATAGGAAATCAAGCCGTACCTTTTATTAGATGCTCGTTTTTGACAAACCACAAGTTGGCCAGGTTTTGAACACACCAAAGCGAAGAGAGAGGAGTTGTATTGATTGTTGCTTGGGTACGTGGATCAGATAATCGAGATCAGAGATGGTGTCGTTCGGTTCATGGTATGTGGATTGAGTTGTAAGTGAAGTGAGGCTGAGTGGCGTAGATGAGTGATACCCTGTACCCATCTACGCCAAATTGCTCCGAAATATAGCGGAGGTACGCCTGCCGGCCCCGGTTGTGCAGTGCCGGCTCCGCTATAAGAAAATATGCTTCTAGGAAGCGGTGCGCAGGCTCCGCTGCCGATTTTGATGGCCTTAGTGGTTACCCGGCCCGCTGCACAACCACTGCACAACCGCATTTTTTTTCGGAGTGATTCCGGTATTGCCTGAGGTACCTCAAGTCCTACACCAAAGAGGAAGTCAAAGAGACGAAGAGATACCTGATGGTGTTAGACAAACGTAGAGCAGAAGATAGAAGAAAGTGATTGGGGCGGAAATGAATCCATAACTGAATCGATTCCACGTGAACATGTGACGTTGATGAGTGTTATCGTGAGAAATGTGCAGAGGTGCATATACAGCCAGCGCTGATCCGTGAGTAAAAAAAACGTAAGTGGTGTTAATGAGATGAACTTTAAAAATACATCTCTTTGGCACCCGCCGGGGTCTCGTCGTTTGGGGTGAGCCTGGGTGGCTAGGCGCCGAGTTCGGCGGCCAAGTTTAGGGGACCCAAGGCTCTTACCAAACAAGATGACGATAGCTACTACTAGGGGGGAGGGTGGGACTGTTGGTGCGAGGCCGACTCGAGGAGTTTGGTTCAAGAGAACCAACTCGAGGCATGGCTTCGCCACTTGCCCAAACCCGGCCCTTCTGTCTCTCGTAGCAAGAAGGGCCAATGGGGGGTTGCTCCAAAGGGTAATGGACTGAGAGGTCCTTGATCTTCTATGACTGAGAGGTGCAGATACCACCTCTCAGAGTTTATACAAAATAAACCCCAGTCCGTAGCTGATTGAGGAGTGGGTTGTTAGAACCATACGCCTTGTTGGTTCTTAAGCCCACGGGGTGAAGCGTAGGCGGTTCAAACCTTGGCGGTACCAAGTCATCAGGGACTGTACGCAAGCGGCGTGCAGGAAAAAGTTTGCCTCGGCAACAACTTTCCCACGCTATCCAAAGAACACGCCTATTCACCTTTTATTCCTCACTTCAGCTCACTCGAATAACTTTGACTCTCTCAGTTTTTGTAAACCTCCCACCCACCCTGCAGTCATTGTAGACAGAAGACGAAACACAATTTAGAATAGGGTTTAAAATGGAGGCTTAATGGACAGGAAAATGAAAACATACAGAAGTGGACATGAAAATATGCAGAAGCGGAACGCGGGTACGAAGTACCATTGAGAGCCCCCCCCACCAACCCAGTGTGAGGCCGACTCGAGGAGTTTGGTTCAAGAGAACCAACTTGAGGCATGGCTTCGCCACTTGCCCAAACCCGGCCCTTCTGTCTCTCGTAGCAAGAAGGGCCAATGGGGGGCTGCTCCAAAGGGTAATGGACCAAGAGGTCCTTGATCTTCTATGACTGAGAGGTGCAGAGACCACCACTCAGAGTTTATATAAAATAAACCCCAATCCGTAGCTGATTGAGGAGTGGGCGCTTGAGCTATCTTGTAAGTGATTTGTGACGAACACCCAAGCCGGGTGTAATGGACTTTCTCACCTTGTGTGTTAAGCTGAATTTTTTCTTTGGAAGGAATAGTATGATGGAAAGTCGATTTACGATTCCATGCAATCTGAACTGCACCCTTACCACCAAAGTTGATAGCCACTCGGAACTCGGGGAAAATAAACCACCCGCCCTCAAGCTCAAATCCTTCAGATTGGGTTACAATCTGACCACTAAGACTATCAATTGGATACCATAGACAGTAGACCTTGCCTTTCTCATTATCAGTATGAGGTTTGTTATAAAAATTGCCAAGCGTAAAAGCAAAGTTGGTGACAAAGTCGAGGGGGCCGGAGGGTTGATACTTTGACGTAGAAGCCATTGAAGGAGCCTGGAGTAGGTTAAGTTGCTGGCGAGCGACAAGAAAACCTTCATCACAAAAGCTCTTGAATCTTCTGCCGATTCGAGCACCAAAAGCAGGTAGCCTGTCCAAAAATTCCTTGTACAAAGATTCGGATGACCCTTTGGTGGGAGTGTAAGGTGATATCAGGATGTCGCGCGAGTATCCTACGGTTTGACCAAAACAGTGCATTTGACCGTGAACCAGAGCGCCATTAGTCGTTACTGATCGCTTGCATTTCTTTGATAACGTAGTTGTATTAACAATCAATTCCTTCTTGGTAGTAGCTGATTGGTCAAGGTAATTGAACAACATCTTAGTATTGGATTTCCCAAGGTATATATATATATATTTTGAAAAGAGTAACTTACTGCTATCAAAGCGCCGTTTTGTGTTTTTGATAGTTTGCGTCTCTTTGATGACGTAGGTCGATGATCAATTTATTCATTCTTGGTGGTAGCTGATCGATCACGCTAGTTTAACAATATCTCAGTATTACGTTTAACGGCTTATGATTGGTTACAGACCTTACGCTTATTTTGAACCAATGTTGTATAATCTTCCGCATTGGAATGAGGGAGTGAGGTCAAAGGAGAGGATAACCAGTCAGCAGAAAATGCCCCACAACCTGGTACCGCATTGTCCCCGGTAGTTTTGTGCCAAGAGAACTGATAATCTTGTAGATTGTCCTCGCCTTCTGCATCTGAAGGAGGAAGGGAAGTGAGCGGCGACAAAGGTGGGTTGAATTCGTCTGAAATCTCAATATTAGTGATGCGTGTAGTTGAAGTAGAAGTATCTAAAAATGAACAGCAGAAAATCAGCATTCACATAATGTAAGAGCCTGTAATTAACATAATCGAATGATAAAACCTGTTTTGTGAAATCAGAGTTACGCAACTATCAGCAGGTGGTACCAATGTTTTAGGAGTTGGTAATCTCTTAAAGAGCTTAGTTGACATCAAGATTGTATCAACATCCTTTTGATGTAGATCAAACTCCTCCAGTGTCAAAGATTCCAAGTCATCAAACGAGTATGTAAAGATCAGTTCATTTCAACCCCGATCCACAAATTGCCCTTTTCCATGGGTAATAATTTTGTACGTATTAAAGATTATTTCTATTGTACGATCATAGTTTTCATATGGTAGGACAGGATCATTAAGCCTGTAGCGCTGGCAATCGTGCGTTTTGTTTCTGCGGCTGGTGGACTGAGGCGACTGGTCTGTTGCTTTGGTATCCAAGCTCTTCCTAGCCCTTTTCGCATGGCGCCTGTCATGCGAAAGAGCCTTAGTCATTCTCAGACTTAAGATGAAATAGGTTATTTAAGCTTTATACTCATGTTTGCGATTTCCGCCTCGTTTTCACAAGGTGAAGAGGAGGATTAGGTGGGACTCCCGGTACCTTTTGTTCACAATACTTGTCCAGTGCTCTGCGCCTGCAAAAAAAGTCAGTCAGTTTGAGTACGGAGAGTCACCTTTGGGTGTTAGAACTAAGATTTAACCTACACGACTCCTCCTCTACCTTTGTTTGGATTTTCATTGCTAAGTACCGCAAATCTGCATGCAGGATTGAGCCAGCAGTCAGACTTGGGGAATCCATCTGGCGCAAGGTACTCATGTGGTACATGCGCGTAGGATTTTGCCTGGCCAAAGGGCTTTGGGAGCTAAGGAATCCGTATAACAAAGTAAATGAGGTTAGATAGGTATTAGATAGTTATTGGATAACCAACTGTCTGCCTGTATGAAAGACTCGAATTCACTTACATCTGCATCACTGTATCCAGTCTGCCTCTTAGCGTCTATACCTTTCAAAAGGTCTGATAAGAATGTAACACCAGATGTAGAACTCCTACGCAGTGTAGCGTAGGCTGAGCCGGAGAGGGGATGAAGTACCGCCGGAGAGAATGGGAGTACAACAGGTGCAGTTAAGCTGCCCTCAACCTATAATAATCTCTAAGTCAGAAGCAGAGGGATACAATTCAAAAAGAAACCTTCCTGTTACACACAACCAACACCTGTAATAACTTCAATTTACCCCTTCCACTGATAAAATCAGTACCAAACCTGGTCCGAAAGAGCTCCAACAAGTCTAAGACTGTACAGAGTGGTTACCGAGGCCCTTAAACACTAGACGTGCTTAAGCTAGGGCTATAGAATGGATAAACAAAGTTAAACAAATAATTGATAATGTTTCGCAGTCCAATTCAATTTTAAAAAAATCTTCAAAACTAATTCTTTGAATTAAAAAATAGAATAAAATAATTTTAAAATGATTGATGACTGAGTAGATGCTACTTAAACTTCTATTAGACTACACTGTAAACTATAAAAAAACTACTAATTTTTATACTAAAAAAAACTACTCGAATACCTCTAAAACTGTTGAAATGCCAAAATTAACACACTACTGTAACAAATTTCACAGACACAACTGTTACAAACAAAGATTTCACAAAACCAGAACACAGATTTCACACTCTTGACTCTCGAGTCTTATAAAAAACTAGCACTAATACCCTTACAAGGGTTTAACTAACTCAATAACACTTTTAAAAGAACACTAACAAAAAACTAACACTCACACTCCATAATACAATTTCCGGACAGACAGACTCCTCAACTCAATCAACCCACTCTTCTTATACCCTTCAACTCAATCACAAACTCGTATCTCCTCTTTTCCAACCACCTCGATCACAGCCTCACTTTTCAACTCGTCCCAATCAATCAATGACATCATTCCATCTCGGATTTCCTTTAGTTTCGATCTCGATCTTCTATTATTAATGTAAGTTTTTCTTGTATCTCTCTCTTTAGTTTCTTTTTCTTCTTTTTTAGTTCTTCCATTTACTAATTGGTTAATTTGTTCTCTTTTTTTTCATCTTTAGCTTGCTGCCTTTTCAGTCATCACCTTCCTAAACCGATCGATTCAAATCTAAATTTCAATTTGTAAGTCTTTTCATTTGTTTTAGTTACTCTTTCTTTTAATTCGATCGATTCAAATCTAAGTTCAAATTTGTAAGTTCCTTTTTTTTTTTTCTTTCATCTTGTTTTAGTTTGATCATTCATATACTAACTAATTGCTTGTTCTTCTTTATTCTTTCTCAATTTGATTATAGCTTGTTATCTTCTTGGTTTCATCTAATTCAATCGATCGATTCGATTTTGAGGTTCAATTTTGTAAGTTTTCTTTTCTTCTTCTTTTAGTTCTTTCTGCTTGATTCCTTCATATCCTAATTGATGATTTGATTATTCTTCTTTCCTAATCTGAACTCTAGATTTGTGTCCTTTATCTTTTAGATCGATTGATTTTTCGATTTCTAGGCTTTAATGTGTAAGTCTTTCGTCTTCTATTATCTTCCTTCTTTTGAGTTTCAATAATCTATGTACTAATTACTTGTTTGTTTCATTCTTTCATCTTAATTTTGATTCTAGTTGTTTTATTCAATCTTATTCATTTATATGTATTAATATTTATTTAGTTTGTTTCTGTTGTACCGTGATGTTGAATAAATTAGACTTGAAAAAAAATGAAACTTATCAACTTTGAAGTACTTAATTAAAAGATTTGTATATGAGAATTCCAAACTGAGAGTTATCGAGTAGATCCTAATAAAAGAGTAGGCTTTTAAATAATGTGATTGATTTATTAAAAGTGTGAAAGAGTAAAAGTAGTAATAGTCATGAAAGACTTTGCTTTCCACATCCTCCCCCAACTCGTATCTGTCCCCAGATACTCCCAACAAGACTCTTCACATCTCTTTCCTAATTTTTTTTCTTCCTAACACTACGAGTCCACCCTTGATTTGAGTTTAAAAGCAAGATTTTAAAAAAAACCGTTCATCACATCGATTTCATTTTTGATCGCTCCAAAAAAACAACCTCGTAAGCGACTCGATTCTGGTAAGTGTAATAATAATCAATCCTCAATGTCTGTTGTTGCCAAACACCATTCACTGATTGATAACAATTCATATCAATAAAAAGAACTCTCTAGCTTCAGTAACCAAATTCACAATGCATCATACTGGCCACCCGACTTCGTGTTTGAACTGCGTTGCTATCAGTGCTCCCTGTACATGGGGAATTGTAGATTGCCAACTGTTACGAGATCAATATCAGTGTGATCGATGTGATCAAAACGAGATCCATTGCGGTAAGTCTCTAAATTGTTAAAAACCACCAATCATCCTCTTCTACATAGTGTAATCACGCTAATCTTCAAAACTCCTCTTCAGAATGGACCACATTTACTCCTCCACCTGAAATTCCCTCGGAATTGAAGTCAAACTCCTATGGACACCCTCCCGAGACCAAAACCGAGGCAGAACGTCATCTTCGCATCAAAACTTGGGTGTGTAAACCCGATAAACCTAGCGATCCTAAACTTCGAGCACGATGGATGGCCAATGTCCGTATCTGGAATAATGGAGGAAATGCACCGTTACCACCTCAACACACCACATCTGTTCCACCTCAAGCTACAACATCATTAATCCCAACTCGTATTAAGACTCCTCCCCTTGCCACTCAACCTGAATCCATCCATACACCTAACAACACTCCTCCTCCATCTCAATCACCAACTCATCTTCAAAACACCATCAATGATCCAACTTCACCACCCGCTATTTCTGTTAATTTTAATCAATCTCCTCCTAAAGCACCTAGAAATTTTATTCATAAAACTAAGACTAAAAATAAAAAACCCAAACTCCAAAAAAGTTTTCAACACAAGAAATTCTTCAATCAAAAGTCAACCCCTATCATAATCCCGAACTCTCCCATAAAAGATAAAACTAATTTGACTACTACTGTAGAAGATTTAATTGAAACTCCTCCTCCTTCACCTGTACTTGATGCTAATAATCAACATGCAACTAGATCAATTAATCCTGAAGATGTTATTTCTGAAATCGACGATCCTAGATTATCAACTTCAAACTTGAATGAACAAACTCCAAACAATTCTTACCCAAGTACTCAAGGAATTGATGCGTTTGATGCTGAGTATGGAGCTGGTTGTGCAGGTATATGGTTTGCTAGAAAAACCATTAGAGATGACGAATTGGCCCAAGTTGGTGGTTTACCCAAGATGATCAAGTCTTGAGATCCAACTGTAGCTCTTACAGAAACTATATTTAATATGCTTTCCACTCATTGGAGAATTTTTACTTCTAATGATCCAGTTGAAACTACTGCTAGAATAAATCTTGTAAAAGCTTTTAAAAATATTGTTGCACTTGATATTGTTTATAGAGCTCATCCTCGTCCTGACCTTCGACCTCCACACTATGATGGTATAACTACTGGATTCCCTCCTCATTTTCCTATTCCTCCTACTGGTCATGAGAATTTTTATGATGGAATTGCTGAAGATAACTTGAAGCATTCTACTGAAGGGAAGGGAAAAAAACGTGCTCATGAATAAATGTTTTACTTTATGTTTTGATTTTGTTGATTTATCTTGTTTATTTGTTTTACTTATAGAATTAAATAATGTAATAGAATTGTTTGTTCATGCCGTAAATTTACATCGTGCGTAGCCTCCCCCAACTTAAATTTAAAATTACCACCCTTTTCAAACTTTGATTCTAAGTATCTTCAACCTTCACAATAATTCTCCACTTCATACTAAATTTTAATCAATCTTCCGCAAACTTCTTCATTCCTAATATCAAACTTCAACGTATTAAATTTCTTTGATAATGATTCTTATTCCCGTAATTCAACTAAAAAAATCTTCTAAATAATCCAAGTAACCATTATCCTAGGCCTTGACAATATAAATGTTCAACAATCCCGCAAGAATTCATTCCTCTAAGTATCTTCAAAGTCTAAGTTAATTTTAAGTCTTCCGTAAGTTTACTTCTGTTTGACTAAAGTTTTGTCTTCCGCCTTGAATTAGTATTCCAATATCCAATAATGAGAACTAAGTCTTCTAGTAATGATTAAATTTTAAATATTTGTTTTGATGTTTTAATGTTAAAATTTTATCTCCGTAAGCTCCTTGTCATAAGTTGTTTTGCTGATAAATCTCTTGCCTAAATCCAACACCCTCAACACACCTGTCACATCCCCATAGAAAAAAAGAAAAAAAGAAAAAAGAGAAAATTTAAAAATTGAAAAGATGTATGCCGTAGTAGTAACCATTTAATTTTTGTATTGTAATTTTATTGCCGCGTTGATTGTTTTATGATGATGTGCAGCCTCTCCCCAAACCCCCTACTACAGATTTTAATTGATGTAATTTTTAATTTGATTTTGTCTTGATAATTTTGATTTGATGTAATAATGAAACACTCATATTCTAATACCTGCCAGCTGATCCCACACCCTCATCTATCCTAACCTAACCCCCATGAAGAATAATTAATAATAAAGAAACATCTCTGTAACACTTAACGTAATAATAATTTGAATAATTTTAATGTATATAATCTGAAGAATGTAATGTGTAAATTTTGATTGTATTTGTTGTATGTAGTAGTAATCCATATTGTTTATTTGTTTGACTTGACTGTTATAATTTTTGAGTCCCGCCGCAGTCCCCCTACTACACATGTAATTTGTTTTATCTATCCTACCAGCCAACTAATCCTCTATCCTCAACTATCCTGACCAATCCCCCATAGAAAAAAAGAAAAAGAAAAAAGAAACATATCCATAATTTGAACCCAAAGATTGATAATGATGATAATTTGTATGTAATTTATGTTGTTTGCTTGACTAATAATTTTTATTGAATTGTATTTGTATATTGATTTTGACTGTTATTTATATATTGTTATTATTATAATTTAATCTTGACTATCCATTCATGCCTTCTGTCCACCATCCTCAACTACCCATATCCTACCACCATAAGAGACAAAAAGAAAAGAAAATGTTAAAGTATTGAATTAATTTGTAATAAAGTAGAAAAATGAAACAATAAAAAAAATTTGTTATAGCAGTAATCCATGTTATTGTTTATTTGTGATTGTAATTTGACTAAATTTTGTTTGATTTATCTAATACCCTTCCCGTGCCCCCTGCTATTGAATTGAAAATTTTGAAGTATATATAAAAAAAGAAAAAAGTGAAAAAAGTGATTTGAAGTAGTGTTACATATTCAGCTTAATTGATTTGAATGTTGAATGTTGAATTTATTGATTGTTGCGCCTGCCCCGCACCCTACTACTTATGTTGATGTTTGTTTAATGTAATAACTATCCATTCCTGCCATCATCCTCCATCCTGGTCATCCTATCCCACACCGCCAAAAAAAAACAGAAAAAAGAAAAAAGAAAAAACTATAACACATGAAAGAAACCTAAGAATATGAGATATATATTTTTTTATTGATTTTCTTTATTTTAATTTGAACTACTTGAACTACCTGATTCCTCCTCTTGAAAATCTTCTTCCCTTGCCGCTTCTGAAACACCTCTTGGAAAAAATCTTTTGATATGTTCCGCCGCCACTTGTCTACTTAATACTGTCCCATCTAACTCTTCTAGAATGTAAGATCCGCCTTGATATTGCTCCCGTACTCTATAAGGTCCATTCCATCTATCTTTAAATAATTTACCCCATTGTGATTCCAAACTTTTGTTATAAACTAAGGCCCTTGCTATTTGCAGCACACACAAAATCCATGTAGGCGCTGCCAAAACAGCGCCTACATGAAGGTTTCCCACGAAAAAGTGCCTACATTTATGATGTAGGCGCTTTTTCCTTTTTCAAATGACGCCTACAGGCTGAAAAACCAATGTAGGCGTCATTTGTGTACACCTACATTCTAAAAATGAAATGTAGGCGTAAATTTGAAGCGCCTACATTGTGTAGGCGTCACAAAAATGTGCCTACATCTTTTTTTTGACTGTGGGCGTAATTTTTGTCCCTTATAATTGAATACCAACACCCTTATAAATTAATACCAACACCCTTATAATTTAATTTCAACACCCTTATGATTTAATTGCAACACCCTCATAATTAATTATAAGACCCTTATAATTTTATAATCAAATGCGCACTCTTACATTTAATACCCTTATCATTTAATATCAGCACCCTTATAGATTTGTATTCACACGTGTATAAGACCCTTATGACTAACTTAAGCGCCTACATGTAAAAAACAATGTAGGCGCTCAAAAAAAGCGCCTACATTTTATTTTTAGAATGTAGGCGCCTGAAAATAGCGCCTACATTTTATTATTAGAATGTAGGCGTACACAAATGACGCCTACATTGGTTTTTCAGCCTGTAGGCGTCATTTGAAAAAGGAAAAAGCGCCTACATCATAAATGTAGGCGCTTTTTGGCGGAAAACAACCATGTAGGCGTAATTGGGACAGCACCTACATGGATTTCATGTGGGCTGCAAATAGCAATGGCCTAAACTAAAACCAAATATCCTATTTCTAATGACCCTCTTAACCTGTGTGAATTTTTCCTATCCCAATATATAATACCTTCCGTCCTTGATTTCATCATTTTTTCATAAGCCTTCTTCAACATTTCATCCTTTTGTTCCAACTGTTCTACCCTTGCCATTAATAATTCTTCTCTAGTAGTCACCTTATCCCAATCCACCCCAAGGAAAGTCCCCGCCTCAACATCAACCGGTAAGATTGCCTTCTGATTAAAGAGAACTTCATAAGGTGAAAATCCTGTTGTCCGTTTGGTCGAAATCCTATCTGAAAATAATACTGGAGGCAATTTCTCTGCCCACTTCCTTCCATCTTCACCACATATTTTTACCAAAGTATTCTTCAAGGGTTGATGTCCCCTTTCCACCATTCCTTCACCTTGTGGCCAATAGGCAGTAGCCTCCCCCAACTTTGATCCCGACATCCTCACCGCTTCTCTTAATTCTCCTTTAAATTCTGGTCCTCCATCTACCGTAAAACACTTCACCGCCCCATACCTCCAAATCCATTCTTTCAAGATAAAGTCTGCTACTGCTTTTGAAGTTAATTTTTGTAAAGGTTTGGCTTCAACCCATCCTGAAAGATCATCCCTTGCTACTATCAAATACTTAAATTTACCAGTTTTAATATGTACTGCATCTAAACTAACTCTTCCAAATACTGTTGATTCCCCTGCAGCATGACCTCTTTCATTTTGAGTGTTAGGACTCCTTCTTTGACAAGCTTCACAAGACATTACCCATTTCCGCACATCTTCTTTCATTTCTGGCCACCAAAATCTAATTAAACATTTTCTGTAAGTCTCTTCTACCCCCCGATGCCCCATCTCTTCATGTAACCTTTGCAAAACTATTTCCTGTCCTTCTTTTCTTGAAACCACTAATCTTCCACAAGGTACCCCTCTCTTCTTTAACCTTCCACGCTCCGTAAAGAAAGTCTTCAATTTATGTTGTATCCATTGAAAGTTATCATCTGAACAATTTGATGGTCGCTGAAGATTCTTCAAATATTCTTCAAGTGTTGCCCATAAACCTTCTTGAGTCCAAGGCAGAAAATCATTCTCATCATTAATAGTAGAGACTGGGAAACCTTCATATGAAGAAATGTCCTTCTGTTCTTCATCACAATTTTCTCCCTCTGAAGTAGAATCTTCCCCGACTGGTCTTCGTGAAAGTCCATCTGGCATACCAAAGTTCTTCCCTGATTTATGAATAATATCAAAAGAGAATAACTGAATAAAAGCAACCCATCTAGTCATTGGAGCATTTGGTAGAGTTGGCCGGTTAATCATTTCTACCAAAGACTTAGCATCTACTTGAAGCTCAAAATGTTGTCCCCATAATTTACTTTGAAACTTTTTCAATATTCTTGCAACTCCACATAATTCTAACTTTGGTTGAGATTATCTTGATTCTACTGGTGAAAAAACTAATGATTCATAAAACACCGGCCTTGCCTTCCCTTGTTTGTCTTCCTGCATCAATACTCCGCCTGCCGCCATTTGACTTGAATCCACTGCTAATATAATTTTACCTGCTCCCTCCCCATATTCTAAACCTTTCAACATAATGTCTTCTCCAATAATCTTCTTTAAAGTATCCAAAGCCTCCTGACATTCTTCATTCCAATCCCATTCCACATCTTTCCTAGTCAATCTTCTCATAGGCGCTGCTATTTTCGAGAAATCCTTGATGAACATTCTAACACACATCCCCAAAAAACATAAGACCTCAGTAGTGTTTCTAGGAACAGGCCAATTCTGAATTTTGTTTTTCTTCTTCTTTGAAATTGTTCTTCCTTCTTTACATACCACATGTCCCACAATTTCTAATGCCGGAACACAAACTGCAAATTTCTTTCCTGAAACTGTAAGTCCAGCTTCCTCAATTCTAAACAAGACTCTTTGTACAGTAACTGCATACTCCCAAATGAAACGTCTAATACCAGGATTTTCTTCTAGTACTGCCTCGTCGTAAGTAGAATCAGGACCTTTGATTCCGCTGTCATCAATGAAAATACCTACGTTCTGTGGAATTTCATCTTGAAGGATCCACATCATTTGAGCTTGATATACCACTACTGAGTTTGTTGCACCTTGAGGTAATCTAGGAAGTTGAAATCTTCCTAAAGGTGTTTCGAAAGTTGTTAAAGGTCTTGAGAAATCTGCTAACTCCCTCTCATCATATCCCCCCATAATATCTCCTAAACCATAACATGACCTCCCTGCAAAAGATTCTACAAATTCTTCTGGTGCTGGAGGCATTCCTGCATCCTTGATTGTAACTTTGTTTAATTCTTGTAAATCATGAACTACTCTTAGCTTTCCGTCCTGCTTCTTGACAAAAAAAAACTGGGCTTGAATAACTAGATGTTGATTGTTCATATAATCCTGTCCTTAGCTGTTGTCTTATTAATTCAATGTATTCAGGTTTGATGGCCACCGGAATTGGAATTGGCTTCTTCTGCCAAGGTTGATGATCTACTACTGGAATAGCATAAGGAAAACCATAAGAATGCTTCAAAACCCCTCTTTCTTCTTCACAATAAGCAATTGCTCCTTCCCGTAATACCACTACATGTAATAACAACTTCAATTCTTCATCACTTAACCAATCTTGAGGCCCAAAATTACACATCTTTAAACGTTCCAATGTTGTCTTCTTTGTTTCTACAAATCCAGGTGGATTCATTATTAAAGGTGACTCATAAGGATTCCTTGACATTGGCGGTCTTTGTAAAGGTGGGTTGAGATTCTGTGGCATAGCTGCGTTGACTGGTCAAATTTTCTTTGCTACAGGTTTGTATTTTGTAAAACATAACAATCCTCCTTTCCTCCATTCTTCACACATTTCAGCTTGCTGCCTTATATCAAATCCTTGGCTTAATGCTTGAAGTGTTTCCCACTCATCTTCCTCTAATAAACCTTCCCTGATTCCTCTATCCATTTCTTGAATGTTTCCTCCATAACCTTCTAATTGTATACCAGAACTTGAAAATTGAGACTGAGAAAGAGATTCAGTAATAGAACTAAAAGGAGAACTAAAATTGAAATCATGAAAACTGCTATCCTCCGTTGTCTTCCCCGCTTGCTCTTCCGCCATTGATACCAAAGATGAAATATAAGAAAGTTGAGATGAAAGTTGAGATTGAGAATGAGACTGAGAATGAAATAAAGATTCTAATGAACACGACCAAGTCCCCATTTCCTCCTTAGTTGGTGATGGATGTCCAAGGTTACTTGGATTTGATATATACTGAACATCCATTTCTCCACCAACATTATCTACAAAAAAGACTTTTCATCACCTGAAACCTCTTCCACATAACTTGGAATTATTTCAGCATTTTCTTCTTGAACCTCTTGATGTAAATAAGCTAAGTTAACTTCCACCAAAGTAGTCCTCTTCTCTCCCAAGTCTAGCTCCCTTTCCCAATCCCCTTCATCTGGCTGACATATAGTAAACCTCGTCCAAATTCCTCGCTTGTCCCGTAAAGTCAATCTTTCCCCAATAGCCTTCCCAAATTCTATTCCTGCCCTAAAGTCCATAAGAAAAGGTTGTCCTAATAAGATCGGACATTTACTTTCCTTAGCTACCCAAAAATGAGCTAGGCCTTGCACTCTAGTCCCTACTACCACCTCTATTGCTTCTCCAATTCCTACCAACTCCGTTCTTTGACCGCCTATACCTCTAACACCAGACCTAATAGATACTACTCTTTGTTAAACCTAATTCTTCTGCTACTGATTCAGGTAAAATATTAATTTGAGAACCTGAATCCACCAAAGCCTTTACCCTCTTCTTCTTTTCTCCCAACATAATGTCTAAATAACCCAAAGGACATGAATATAAAATATCCTCCGCCTCACTTTCTGAATCTGAAGCTGACTCATCCTCTTCTAATCCGCCTGTTTCTGCTCTTAAAGGTTTGATAATTCGAGGAATAACAACCCTCCATTTTGAAACTTGCTTCTTGACATGTTCCGCCAATGCTGGTGATATAGCACATAGTTCCCCAACTTCTGCCTCTATCTTAGTCTTCATTATTTTAGCTACTACATTATCCATAACACCCTCATAACTTTTCTCTACTGGTCTTTCAAACCTGCCTTTAATTATATCCTTCTTTTCAATCTTAGGTGCTACTACCGTCGGCTTCTTTCTTTTGTCTAATTTTGATAAAGGTATGTCATCACTGCTATCTTCATCTTCTGCTAATTCCATAATATCATCTTCTTGAACTTCATCTTCTTTCCTCATTGAAACCTTCTTTTTCTTTGGCGCTTTGACTGGTTCCGCTCGTCCTCTTAATCCTCTTTTAACTTCAACATCATAAATCTTTGTACCAGCTCCTGCCATTGTAGCCTTAAGTCCTCTACTTGTAATTCCTGGAACCTTCCAATCTTCCAATACTCCACAACTAGCTCTAAGTTCCTTAATTTGAGGTCCACCCGTTTCATCTTTAGTTAAAATTCCCGTTACCACCGTCTTTTCAGGTGCCTCGCCAGTCTTAGTTTGATCTGCTGGAGGAGTACTTTGATTTGCTCCATTCTTTGCCGCAATCTTAGCTTGCTCTACTTGTAAAGAATAATCCGCAACTACAGCTCTAATAGGTCTACTACTATCCCACCTAATTACTGCTCCATTCGATAATATGTAAGTATTATTATGTTCAGTAACATATCCGTCATTCATATCCCGTCGTTTGTCAGGACATCTATTATGACCATGACCTTCTCTTGCACAATAATAACACATCAGAGGACCGTCTTGAAAAGTTGACTGTTGAAATTCTCCTCTAGGAGGCCCATTGTTGGGAGGTGGTACAAATGGTCTGTTGGCTGGTTGCTGGTTTCCATTGTTGCCTTGGTACTGGCCAGCTGAAGTATTCAATTGAGAATTGGAATTGTAACCTCCTCTTCCACCTTGATTTCCACCATATCCTCCTCTATTTCCACTAAAACCGCCTCTTCCTCTACTTGTACTGAAATTTCTATATTGTCCACCATTGTTATTGTTGTTGAAACCAGGTCCATTGTTGAAATTCTGACCAACTCCGTTCTGACCCTGTTGCTGACCTTGTTGTCCATTTCTAAAATAAGTAGCCGGATTGAAAGGTGGTACAGGTCCTCCTCTCTTTTGAGCTGGTGGCCTGTAATTGTTTTGTTGTCCAGAGTATGAGTTATTCTGGAAACCGCCATGGACTTGTCTATTTGGATTCATAGCCAAAGGTCTACTCATTCCCTGTCCGCTCCACGCTGCAAATTGTCTAACTAATTCACTAATTGTTGCTTGATCTGTTGACTTTCCTCCAATCTTCTTATTTAAACCTTCCATCTTCATTCCTCTCCTCTCTTTATCCTTCTGTACTACTTTCTCCTTAAGTTCTTCATCCTTCTTAATTTCTATGTCCTTCTTTCCTCTCAATTCTTCAAAGACTAATTCCACCTCTTCTTGAACTACCGTATGTATAGTCTTCTTAAGTATCTTCCATCCAGGCAACCGGTGCCTTCCATCCCTCGTCTTTCTTAAATCTCCATCCCTCTTGAGCTTCTCCTTGATTTTCTTCTGCATACCGTCTGAAAATGCTCTATAATAATAATTACATATCTCATCCTCCGAGTCAATGTAATCATAATTTTTAAGATAGCCTAAGATACTATCAGACTTGTGTCTAAAACCTTCAAATTCTAATTTTGAATCAATACCGCCATTACTTTCACAATCCAAAGTTAATTCCTTCAAATCTTCCACCGTGTACTTAGGCGCTTCCCGAATTGATGCATACCGGTCCTTCATTCCAATTTTTAATAACTTCCAGTCCCATTCTCCGTCTCCCCAACCTTGAGGTTCCTTAGTTTCCTTCTTTAAATCCTTCCCATCCACAAATGCACACACCTGCATTGCCATATCCACACCGTTAGCTCCATCAACTTGTGCCGCCACCTCAAAGTCCCGAAGAAATTTCTGAACATCATCACCCCGACTAAACTGTAATGCTGAATCTTGAGGTTCAATCTTCACAACTTTCTTCTTGCCCTTTTTATTCTTCTTCATCTTGATTTCTATTTCACTTTCATCTTCCGAACTTGAGCTATCTTCACTACTACTACTATCGCTATAATACTTCCTGCTTTTTCCTCTACTTTCACTCTTGATCTTCTTTGCCTTATTTTCTTCCTTCTTAGCCACCTTCAACATCTTCAATACTCTCTTCATGTTCTCCGCCTCAAGTTCTGCTCCCTCCAAATACTCCTCAGCTTCTTGGATTGTAATTCCCCCCCCTTTAACTATTCCTTGCACTTCTTCCATTGTCATCTCCTCTTTTTCCAAACCTCCTGTACCCTTTTCAGTGACACCGCCTGATTCGTCCCCACTTTCCTCCTTATCCCTATATAACATCTTCTCTCCCCCTTTTAATCCTTCTTGACCTCCACTACTACCACTATTGCTTCCACTAAATTCCAAAGGCTTTGAGACTATCCCTTGACTAGATTTCATTTGAGATGACATAATGAGAATTGAGATTTTTTATGAATTTCGGAGGTGTAAAGTTGAGATGTAACTTGATGTAATGAGTTTTATGAATTGAGATATAAGACTGAGTAACTTGTATGAACATAACTTTGATAATCTTGAGATTTGAATAATTTTAAAGTTGAGTGGAAAATTTGAGATCTTGAGAGAAATAAACTTTTGAAGGAAGAGCACCTGCGAAGCCAAAAAGGTTGTTTTGAATTGCCCCAGTGGAGTCACCAGATGTAGAACTCCTACGCAGTGTAGCGTAGGCTGAGCCGGAGAGGGGATGAAGTACCGCCGGAGAGAATGGGAGTACAACAGGTGCAGTTAAGCTGCCCTCAACCTATAATAATCTCTAAGTCAGAAGCAGAGGGATACAATTCAAAAAGAAACCTTCCTGTTACACACAACCAACACCTGTAATAACTTCAATTTACCCCTTCCACTGATAAAATCAGTACCAAACCTGGTCCGAAAGAGCTCCAACAAGTCTAAGACTGTACAGAGTGGTTACCGAGGCCCTTAAACACTAGACGTGCTTAAGCTAGGGCTATAGAATGGATAAACAAAGTTAAACAAATAATTGATAATGTTTCGCAGTCCAATTCAATTTTAAAAAAATCTTCAAAACTAATTCTTTGAATTAAAAAATAGAATAAAATAATTTTAAAATGATTGATGACTGAGTAGATGCTACTTAAACTTCTATTAGACTACACTTTAAACTATAAAAAAACTACTAATTTTTATACTAAAAAAAACTACTCGAATATCTCTAAAACTGTTGAAATGCCAAAATTAACACACTACTGTAACAAATTTCACAGACACAACTGTTACAAACAAAGATTTCACAAAACCAGAACACAGATTTCACACTCTTGACTCTCGAGTCTTATAAAAAACTAGCACTAATACCCTTACAAGGGTTTAACTAACTCAATAACACTTTTAAAAGAACACTAACAAAAAACTAACACTCACACTCCATAATACAATTTCCGGACAGACAGACTCCTCAACTCAATCAACCCACTCTTCTTATACCCTTCAACTCAATCACAAACTCGTATCTCCTCTTTTCCAACCACCTCGATCACAGCCTCACTTTTCAACTCGTCCCAATCAATCAATGACATCATTCCATCTCGGATTTCCTTTAGTTTCGATCTCGATCTTCTATTATTAATGTAAGTTTTTCTTGTATCTCTCTCTTTAGTTTCTTTTTCTTCTTTTTTAGTTCTTCCATTTACTAATTGGTTAATTTGTTCTCTTTTTTTTCATCTTTAGCTTGCTGCCTTTTCAGTCATCACCTTCCTAAACCGATCGATTCAAATCTAAATTTCAATTTGTAAGTCTTTTCATTTGTTTTAGTTACTCTTTCTTTTAATTCGATCGATTCAAATCTAAGTTCAAATTTGTAAGTTCCTTTTTTTTTTTTCTTTCATCTTGTTTTAGTTTGATCATTCATATACTAACTAATTGCTTGTTCTTCTTTATTCTTTCTCAATTTGATTATAGCTTGTTATCTTCTTGGTTTCATCTAATTCAATCGATCGATTCGATTTTGAGGTTCAATTTTGTAAGTTTTCTTTTCTTCTTCTTTTAGTTCTTTCTGCTTGATTCCTTCATATCCTAATTGATGATTTGATTATTCTTCTTTCCTAATCTGAACTCTAGATTTGTGTCCTTTATCTTTTAGATCGATCGATTTTTCGATTTCTAGGCTTTAATGTGTAAGTCTTTCATCTTCTATTATCTTCCTTCTTTTGAGTTTGAATAATCAATGTACTAATTACTTGTTTGTTTCATTCTTTCATCTTAATTTTGATTCTAGTTGTTTTATTCAATCTTATTCATTTATATGTATTAATATTTATTTAGCTTGTTTCTGTTGTACCGTGATGTTGAATAAATTAGACTTGAAAAAAATGAAACTTATCAACTTTGAAGTACTTAATTAGAAGATTTGTATATGAGAATTCCAAACTGAGAGTTATCGAGTAGATCCTAATAAAAGAGTAGGCTTTTAAATAATGTGAGATTGATTTATTAAAAGTGTGAAAGAGTAAAAGTAGTAATAGTCGTGAAAGACTTTGCTTTCCCCACCGGTAAGCAGGCATCAGAGCCATTGCTTTGGATATCGCTGTGGAGGGTCATAGCATAATAAGTGATCCAAAGAGCGTTCTCATTAGGATGTAAGGGGTTGGCCATTGCTACGTACCCATCGGCAGCATCGAATTTAGACCTCTTGTGCGTAGTCCATCCGGGTTCCAAGTTTGTCATTATAGTCCGGTGTCTGTTGCAGATTAATAAGAATGAAAGATTCTACTCAGGACGATTAAACTGGTTAGTTGCTTAAGGAATTCGGGAAAGAAATAGAATGACCCCAGGGAGGATGACCGTCCCAGCAACAAGGTGGTAAGTGGAAGTGCTGGTTGTATTTCAAGTTATGCAGAGGCTATCTATGCCAACCTGTGCAAACCACCTCCATTGCTGGAAGGTATCTGATTGCATCCTGAGATTGTGATGGTTGAACGATGATAAGATGAGAGAAAAACTTTACTATTGAAATTTGAACTTGGGTGGGATAAAGGGCCTGGCGTATTGGTGAAAATTGAAGGCAATCGAATCAAGAAGAGGTAGTAGGAGTGATATCAAGGAGTAGAAGTTGGATCGAGGAAGTGGGTATGTAGACGTGGAGGTATCTTTCAAAGTCGCTTTGAAGAACAAAATCAAAAATTGAAATCACGGCTATGTACATATTAGTTAACATGTATTTGTCTTCAGAGACAGTCAAATTCAAAGTTTTACCCTTCTTAGTCGAATGTTTGGGCTGACTGCGGCCTCTTTCTTTGAGAGCAGTAATTGCAATTTTGCTGGGCTTGAGTTTATCAGGTGATTGGTTAGAGCTTGAAGGACCTGTTAAACTGGAAGAACCGGAGCGGTACAAATGTGGTCCAAAATCCGAAGGAGGAAAATGCAAACTGGTTGATACGTCTGAGTCCGTTGATATGACGGGCAATTTAAAAGCTGATTTCAAACTTCTTGGGTTGAATCTATAGTTCAATATTAGTTAGTCTTTTGATCCATTGGAGATACAAGTAAAACTAACTTTAATGGTTTATTAGCTAAGGTCATTGGTTTGGTGTTTTCGTCCTTGACTTTGACACCTTTACTATCAACCTGATATTCTTTGTTGCCATTGGTTGGTGAAACTTTATTCGCCTATCAGTATGTCCATCATTGTCAGTAAATAACTCATACAAAATATGTAAACAACTTACAATTATTACATATCGGAAGTTATCGGGATCATAATCTTTCACAAACCCGTGAAATTGGAACTCTTGACCAACCTTCAAAATTTTTGGTGTTCCAGCCAAGTTGGGAGTTGGGGGGATATGGTATTCCACCATAAATTGTGTTGGATCTTTGGTCTAAATGCGCGGACATCAGCTACTGTCAACAGAAATATGAATACAACATAAAACTCACGGTCGGATGAAAATCAGAGTGTAAAACAGTTACAATTGTAGTTGGTTTGTTCTCATCTTTTTGATTCTTCTTTACACCACCAGCAGTTGGCATAATGATGCTGTCGATCTTACAAATAATTCCAACTCCGGTGATGCCAACCGCATCAACTAAATCACCAACAAAGTTTTCAGCATCGTTGAGGAGAACCCAGTCGGATGCCTCAAAAAACAATGTATTGTCCTGTTCTTTGTCATTAGTTGGGAAGAAACTCCCACGCAAGAAATAGATGTGTCCTGCTTCAAGTTTGAAGTTGATGTGACCAAAACCTTGGGCCACGATCTCGTAATGTAAGTGATCATCACGAGGACCTCCGCTGCAAGCTATAAATGAGGTATAGGTTCTATACTCTTTTTGCCATCCATTCTCAGTCAAGGTCTATTGGTTTACGTACGTCAAGTTAGTTACTGCAATTATGGATGCGGATTTCAACTTACCCTTGCTTCAATGAGGAAAGGACCAGACAAATAGAGCCCATGTGTGGTTGATATAGTTGGGTCAGCCATCAATACCTGCATTCAAATGAAATGAGATTCAATATTATAAGTGTATTTTTGTAATGGACACCAAAAGAATGAATTTGGTCTATTTGTATGGTTCTCACAAAGGGTCTGATGACGTCGATTTGGCTTCAATAAGTTTACTACAGGAAAGGATGAAATAAAGCAAGAAAAACCTATTGAAGTTGAGGAAGAAGATAGCATGTTCAATAGATCTGCTTTGAAGATAAAGATACAACAACTTACTTTTTGATGATACGGTGTTGACGGGGTTCTTTTGATTTAAGTTTGTTTCAAATCAGTTGCATGATCACTAATCACTAATAGATGGATGGTTAAAAACTTACGGCTGCGAATGTAACAGTTATATCAAGTCTAATCTGATCTAAATCTAAATCTAAATCTAAACTGATGTAGATGAATTTTGTAGAGAAATTACAATGCGAAAGGTGGAGTTATTCATTTGTTGCATCTGTTATATATAGCTCCCAGGCCAAATTCAATCAGTTCGGATGAGCCACTCTTCAATAACAGCTGAAGCTGTGTGTATTCTCAATTGTGTCATGGGTAATTCGGTGCATTTGTGCATCTGTCAAGGATTACTGAAATTGGTTGGTGTATTGCTTGAGTTGCCAATGGTATTGTTACCAGAAGCTAATGTGGTTATAACAAAATAATGCTTGGATGGTCAGTCAGATATGCAAATTACAATTGGTCTGCATCCACCCGGATTTTATAATCAATAGAAGGAAATAAAACAGATTAGCCTGCGCAAGAATACCTCGGATGATTGTATCCATATACTACTTAATTTATTCAATGGCGTATGGTCAGTTATTGGTAAAATTGATGCAAAGTGTCACTAAATGGGGTACTGTTCTGGGTCTTGTTTTGTGGTGCAACTGCTATTGATGCACGTAAATTTGTTTCAATGTGAAGCTCGGTTGAATTTACCGTGTAGATGGAATTGATGTTTGATATTCTTCAATGACCTAATTGTTGTAAGGTCAGCATTTGATCATGCAAAAAAGTTGTATATTCAATTGATTACCTTTCTGATTCTCTATTGGCTTTGTTCAAGATTGGACATTATTGCTAGACTGATATCAAAAATTCTAAATATTGAAGTTACAATTCTTTCATTACCGATTCAGTTAAGCTGTTTGGTTAGTTCATTAAAGATTGTTTAGTTATCAATATTTGGTAAATTGCTAATGTTTCAGAAGTAGTGGAGTCTCAGGAGTTCCCAGTCGTCAATTTGAAAATTTGGTTCAAGCAAATACCTCCACAATGATTTGGGTAGATTTGCCGAAGTCGGTAATTGATAATCTCATTGATATTTACGGAGAGACAATGGTTGATTTGCTGGCGGCATCGTTATTGGTGAGACATTTGATGATATATGAGAAATAAAAGTTATCCACACAAAGCTGTTTGGATGATAGTTGGATACGGAAAGTAATGACCATCTACCTTTAATAAACAGAATACTACACTACTTGATTTGGATTGTTGGCTCGCGGGGGAAACTTCCAATAGTGAGGGTAAAGATGATGCATCATAATTTGCCTGTTGAATTTCATTCGCTTGTCGCCGGAGACCCGACAAGCCGTAGCTGAGGATGCGAAGCATTGCTTCATGGGGTCAAATGAATATATCCGCCCTGAGCCTAACCCATAATCCTAATCCTAAGCCCTAATGCTAACCCCTAATTTCAACTCTTAACCCCCAATCCTAACCTCTAACCCGTGATTCAATAATCATTGATATGTTGTAGTCTGATGCTTCGTTACTTCTCAAATTATGCACTTCATTGTTTTGTGTTTCAGGTTAAATTCCACAGCATAATGAAGTATGTAAACATGTTACAACGATGTTTCCCGGCAGCATTAGTTGTTAGA
This sequence comes from Melampsora larici-populina 98AG31, assembly GCF_000204055.1. Taxonomy (NCBI): domain Eukaryota; kingdom Fungi; phylum Basidiomycota; class Pucciniomycetes; order Pucciniales; family Melampsoraceae; genus Melampsora; species Melampsora laricis-populina. Next base: position 1,705,649 of record NW_006768767.1, on the reverse strand, counting down.
TTGAAATCCATATTACACATGATGAGATGTTAGAAGATATTTGCAACTTGAACCTTCATTTTTAACGCGCGTATAACTGATTAATACATCATGAATGCTATACAGTCAACAATCAATGTTCTCCTATTTCAAAGTATGACTATGTTAACGGCGACGGCATCATCATACACATTTTTTGTTATCAGACATCGGCATGCAGCAAAATGCTGCTGGAGTACAAAAGTTACAGTAATACTATCATTGTAGAATAACAACGAAATCAAGGTACTAACGATTCAAATGTCCTAACAGGTTGCATAAACTGGATGGAATACGTCAATCATCAAATTAGGATTAAATATTATCAATTGATTAAAAAAGTTGAAAAAAATATAGTTAATCTTGATGTTTGATCATTTAAACTTTCAATAGTTGACACAATGAAAATGATTTAACAAGATAATATTGCATTGGATCATACGTCATCAAAATGATAAATAAGAGTTAGACAATACTGATGATTACAATATGCATGTGAGTCAGGCGACGATTTTGACGCTCAAATGATATACACAATGCAACTTTGAAGTATTGCATGATTTGCAAGGTAAACCAAAACATGTTGTGTTTCAAGCTGTAGTTGTATCTACCTAGCCTTGGCATTAAAACCACTATCGTCAGATTATCAAAAGGTGATTGTAATTGTGTATCAATGAAACTAGAGTCAGTTGCTCGGGATCGCTGGTCTTTTGAAAAGGTAACGTCCCCAATTAACTTCTGTGAATAGGTTCTATTTATACTATGTAACAATAACTCACAAGACACTGGCATACCGGGCTCCAATAAATTACTTGAAGTCCCGAACACAGCTGTGCCGACTGCATTTCTAAGCAGAGTATTTCTTGATATCATGCTGCAGATGTCCAAGATATCAGTTGTACGTATGAATCAGTTCAGGAGATTAAATTTCAGTATTTCAATTATGGTGGACTCACTGATGAATACACGCAGGGCTGGGCGAAGGGATTAGAATTGGGTGTTCAATGGAAAATCCAGGTAAGGAGTAATCACTACAAAAAAAATCATCTTTTCTCATGGGATTAGAAAACTGGCAGTGACGTAGAAAACTAGCACCACGGTTTTCTAATCCCATAAGGCTGATTTTTGAAAACCCCAGATAATTAGAAAACCTGCCCTTAAGTCTTTATTCTCTCCTTGTATCTCTAGTCTTGATTCCACGATATAATACTCTTATACAAGTGACCTAAGCTACCACAAGCTACACATTTCACAGTGTAGAGTACGTGTTGATCATGGGTCTCAAATCTCTTGGGTCAATAGCAACTGTAGTGATTGATTACACAGCAGTATTGTATTGCAATCAACTCAACAGATACACAAAAAAAACTAAGGCATGATTTACCACCATTGAGGAGCAAGCAAAAATGTTTCAAATGAAAACTCAAATAGTGTAGATAAGTTTGGCGACTCATGATAAATAAAGCCAAAATAGGATAGGTTTTAAAATGATTGGATAACTAGGCTAGCGGTGCATTGGGTTCGACAACTGGTGAGGTGGGTTCAACAACCGATCCAGCTTCAGCATCCTCAAAATCACAGGTGCTCTTGCTAGATTCAATTATAAGCGATTAAATGATCAACAAATTATAAAAATAACAATATAGGATATCAGTTCAGTTGGAACATTCATCATAGGGTTTAATTTAATCAACTATCTACTCACTTCTCCCGAGAAAGTATTGCTCCAAGTTTGGCAATGCCCTTATTGTAACGCTTGAATGTGCGCATATACTCCTTATATTCCGTTTTCGAGACCTTCAGTTGTGCCACGAGTAGAGCATGGTGGACGGAAACTTCGGGGTCAGACAAATCCAATGTCATCTCAATATATTTCACTGCACGTTGGGCTTTGCAGAGGGTAGAAAAAGTATCTTGAAGCTGATCCACTAAGGTATAGATAGTATCGGATATCGCATCAAGTTCTTGGGCAGTCAGAAAGCCATATCTTTCTAAATGACGTTGGATGCCAGAAGGGATCGCATGGAAGGACCATTGGTCGAGGTGGACTTTGACAAAGTGTTCGAAGTCCCAGGTGCGTTTCGGTGAAGTTTGTCGTGCCAGTTCTGAAGTCGGCTGTCGAGCCTGGAAGGCAATTGCTCGCAGCTCAGGCGTGAAGCAGCGACGCGATTGCCCATAGATCATGAACGTTGGGAACATCGCGACCGGGTTCCTGAAATGACTGTACTCAGAAAAGCAAAAGTAACAAGTAGAGATCGAAGGAAAACACGGACTAACTCAAATAAAGGTAGGTGAACAGTGAAACTGGAGATAGGATTGATTTCTTGAGGAAAGTTGGGCCCGAGAGTTTTTGAGTGTCAAATTCCAAATTATGATCAGGCACCTAATTATATCTCGATCTATAGCAAACATATGATTACACAAAACAATGTGATCATGTTTTCATATCTCAAAGGGCATTCAATTCCATCGATGACAATCTGTAGCGGACTTCTGACCCTTTCCAGATTTGCCAATGACGTCCCCACCGGTGATTCATCTTTTGATTTATCAACATCGCCCCACTCATGTACGTATCACTTGCATGTTATATCCCCCGGTGTAAACTTGAGAGTACATTCATTAATCTCAAGAAGACTTCTTTTACGCTTGACTTTCAAGAAAGCCTTGTTTCATTCTGGGGTTTTCTAAGCCAAAGTCAGAAAACCCTGACTCATGATTGAACTGTCACATTAAGACCGCACAGCAATCAAGATTCAAGAAGGCTCATGGTTTGACCACCGAAATAAGTTTCATGATAGATATAAGTAAACAAGGTTAATCACACAGCAGTTGAATCAAATATGTATACACAATTTAATCTGAGGGCAAGAAGAGACTTCCATGCTTAAAGATTCGTGGGCTTTTCGAGATTCTTCCTAATTTGCGAGAGTCAAAGATTCGATTCCAGCACATTTGTTGCTCATAGATATAGGTCATCCAGTTTCTAGAAAGAGATAGTCCGCCTAGTGCTCAACAGATTTTAAAGCGGTGGAATTCCAGGGAAACTGATCAATCGGCTGACGATTCTGATAATCAGAACACAGACATTCTAATTAATTCAGAGACTATATTGTATATAGATCATACCGACGTAATGTTTCAGTATTCATAAAGTTGTATATGATTCCTGGTCATGAAAGCAAATAGCTAATCATATATATCCGTTTCCTACCACTATCTTTATTCCATTCGTCAATTCTTTTTCTTGCTCGCGTTTTTCAGGTGTGTCTTAGGTTCAAGATTGACCTACAATATTTACCATCTTCTGTCCTGTCTTAGATGTTAGACTGACAATTCCTAATACGCATACCTCAAGAGTCTCGTTAGCAATCATCCCATTACATCCAATTTTCACTCAGTCATGAATCCGCTTGATCCGGATGCACCGGGTGTTGGTAAACAAACAATGCTTGATTGGTTACGTTTCAATTATCCAATGGAGACGATCCGCCGTGGATTGAACAAAGCCGAGATAGCCAAGATTGTACGAGAAAAGCAACCTGATTGTTAGTATAATATGATTTCAAGCTTTTAATCTATTTCAAGCTTTTAATTCATGAACATGCTTCTGCCTGCTTTGAAGTATTCCCCAATGAATCCTCCTCCTCCTCACATAATCTAAGTGATCACAAACCCAAAATCCCACCGCCTATCAAACCTAAAGTCCAACAGCCCAGCGAACTCAAAACTAGCAAAGCGGGAATGCGATTAATCAAACACGATCAACCTGGTCAAGATCTCATTGTTCGTACCGACACCCTTCACCAGCTTTCAACGGGTCCAGAATGCACTCCCGAAAGAAGACCTGAGATCGATCTAGGAGGGAAAGCACACTTGGGCAAGCGAGTGGCCTCGTCTGAAGCCGACCGCCAATCAAAATTTAGGAGAATTCCGCCAGGTAGAGTGACAATATATTGAATATCTAAGTCTTGTGAATCATCTGACATGGTGTACTACCTGCCTATACAGCCCCTCAATCCGACAAAAACAGTATTGACAAGCCTCCTAGGAGCAAGAAGAAAGTCGCTTTCACCCCAGCTGTACCTTGTCAATTGAACGATGCATCTGCGGAATGGGCAACAACTTCAGACGTTGGTGAAGCTGATCACCAAAAACCGAAATCAGACCCTCTGGAAAAGTCACGCGTCACCAAACTCAGAAGCACAGTGTCCTCTACCCCAAAACCTGGCCAATCCTACATCGATGCAACCCTTATATCCCATCAGCATAATTCAATGTCTCTGAGCCCCTCTTCCGCCAGTCAATCTCTTATCAACTTGAGCGCAGATGAAGTGTTTGTTTCCCAAGCAAGGAACATAACTCAACCTCATGACCTGATGGAGTTTTCTGACCTTGATTTGTTTGAGACGGATAACACCTGTAAGTTGCTTCCATCCAATTCTGTTTCCAATACCGACATGTTGATATAAATATGGAACATCTGCTCATAGCGTTTGGACGAGACATACCTGCAATTACGCACACGGCGCCAACTGTTTCTGGTGTTGATGTTTTTCTTATGGAAAGACAACGCGAAGGAAAAAGTAAGTCAATCAGTTTTCTCTCGGTTATACATCATTCTTATCCCAAACTCATATGTAAAATTTTGTAAAGTTTCATCTCTTGAGGATGCTATAGATGACATGAAGTCCCAAGTTGAGATGGCTAACAGAGAGAGGTTTAATATCTTGGCTATAGAAGATGCGCAAGAAAGACAAGGTATTCCACATCCATTTGTTGTACAATATGATATGGTTGGAGCTGATGTGTTGAACTACAGATAATTCAATGCTTGCTCTTCAAGAATCAGTCAACGATCTCAAGCGCAAACTTGGATCCTTCGACAACTTCAAAGATCAGGTTACTACCTTGAAAGCGGAAGTTGCTAAGTTGCGAAAGCAGGTAAATGACACTCTCAATGAACTCAAAACACAGGAGCAGATAATCACGAAATTGATGGAGATGGAGGAGAGACAGGAGGGGGATGAATCGTCCTCGTCATCATCCCAGTAAACGTGTTTAAATCTACTTCAATCTCATATCTGATCATGTTCATCGTGGGTTGTTTGGGTGGGTGATGATTGGTCTTATTAAATATATATGATTGTTGGTTATTTTACATGGTCTATTCTAGAACCTTCACCGCCAAACTGTTTGATTTATATTTTTATTATCTTTCTTTATGGAAATCAAATCAATTATGTTCTCATCCTTTTTACTATATCTTTCTTCAAAACCATGGGTCAAGTGCCACTTCAATGACCATCTCAATATGTTTTTAGAAAAGATCTGATGGTCATCATGGACCTCATTATATGTATACATGCCAAAAAGTGCGGTTTGAGTAGATTGAGAGTCTCAAAACGGCCGGGCTTTGATTTCTGATTGCATATTTTCGTCGCTCTATTTCCAGCTTCTCATTTTCAAACACTGGGAAGCGATATGACGTTTTCTAGAGGGTGACGTTTCGTGACTTGGTACTGTATGCTATGATGATTTGCATGAAATGTCACATTGATTCATATTCAGATGATCAATGTCAGCTCGAGTCTCTAAAGATCAGACTTGAGTTGAATAAAACACATACTAAGGTAGTACGAGAGGTTAGGTTGGCGGCTTTGTTACAATAAAGGGTTTGTCTTTATTGAGATAAATTCGAGCCTACGAGTTAAAGGTCAGGTGTTATTATGTTTCTAAAAGGTAAGGATGTTGGATGTGTTATAGGATGGGGTTTCGATTCCATATAGTGAGATAAAGACTAGTATTTATACTAAATAGTTCGACTCTCGTTAGGATGCGATTTCGCATCTCTGGTGCGTTCAAGATCTAGTGCCTGGTCAGGGTTTGAATGCGTCGATTCAAACCCTGACTGGTCTTGGTTTTCATGGCGTTGAGATAATCCCCTAGTCAGGGTGTTTGGTGTTGGCATGGTCCTGACTAGGGTCTAATTCGGTCATCGATTTAGATGGTAATTAATTTTTAGTCCTGGCCATGATAGTCGTCATGGTCAGGGGTTTTAATTTTCTTGGCTCTTGAAACTCGAGCTTTGAGATGTGATCACTTCGGGATTTGTTACAAATCTTGAACTGTTATATGTATATATTTATGTGTATTTAATTTTAAAGGTTTGTATGGTTTTTGTCTTCCTAAGGGTACGGGTACTTACCTCTAGGTTGACAATCAACCCCTTTTTATCATTCTTTTCTTTACATTCAAAGGGCCAAGACGGTGCTGGAATTACGATATCTGAATGCTATGTGCATCATGAAAACATACCGACAAAATTCATCCAATTTTGAAGGACCTCGCAACTCGGAAGCTTTGTCCACGGTAAGGTTCAGAAAATGATGAAAGAACAAAGAGGTGGAACTTCAAAAACGGACCTCGCGATTAAATGTGACAAAGGGAAATTGTTGTCGAACATGTTGCTTTTGTAATGATCATTGTGTCACCAAGACAAGTTATTAATATGTACAAGTCTGTCAGCACCCAGAAACATACATTATGATTCAACTTCCGTATCCTAGGCACCATTTCTGACCAAACAACCTGAATACGAAATCTTTTGCATTTAGCACTTCCAAAAGCCTTATATTGAATCCTTCATCATCATCATCATCCTCCGGGATCTGGACTTTCATGTGTTATTGATTCCTCCCATATACATATACGTTGTATCTGTGATACAGTGTGATATTCCTCTTAGACTCTTTTTGTTCTCTCACTCATATACGGTATCTGTGATACATTATTATATTCCACTCTATCGTACTACTATTCCTTTTGGGCACTCTTTTCAATCATTCACACATCTACAACACAACTAATTCCTATCATCGTTTGAAGCATTAGAATTGATATCCCCTTCACGAGATCTCAACACTCCAGCCTACTCTATAGACACAATCTTAATTATGCCACGCGAAACAATACCCCTACCCCAACCAGGTCATCGTAAGCTAAGGAGCCATGGCGCATCGAAGAAAAGACCACTGATCAGCGAGGAGGCAGCAACAAATTCGTGTAAGTTCATAATCACAATTTTTCTTGATGATAGACTCACAATGATTGCTATTTTTTTCTGGAGAAGTACCAACCAGTGAGAGTGCCGATCCAATCCACGAAGCCTTGGAAAACGTGGGTGTTCATGTTGGTGGCCGAACTCAACGCGATCGATTGCTCTCAAAGCTTTCTCGACATGTAACCAGAAAAAGGCCTCGAATGTCTACCGGAATCGTGTCTGATATCACCCCAAAATTTTCTCGCGGTAAACCCCAAAGACGAGACGCACTGGATTGTGACCCTTCCGAGGAATGCCATTTTCAAGAACCTGTCGAAAATTCAAAAGATCCGGATTCAAATGATATAGATCAAGATCAACCATTTTCTCAATTTGGAAACTACAACCTCGTGAATATGATCAGGGGTGTAGGTATAGACGCCGATGGTTGGGATCGAGACAAGCTTATCAGCACCTGTGAGGTATACAAAGAACTCAGTGAGATACCGACGTCTTTTTCTACCTGGATCAAGGTGAAATTTTATTTCTGACATTTTCTCTTCACTCAGTTGTCATCCCAGACAATTTAAAAAAGTTTTTTATGCTCAATGAAGTGGTTAAAAAGCGTGGAATGGACAATCGTGAGTTTGATTGAGTATCTACCAGGTCTCGTAGACACTCCGGTTGAAAATTTCATGATACTCGTACTCGTATGTATTTAGGCTCACAACCAATGAATGTCCAAGGGCTATCAAAAACGGTATTTCCTGTCAAACGTGCGTATAGCATTCTATTACATATGTCTATCAAGACTTGACAAACCTTCTGTATTCCGAAAATGCGATCCAATGGTCCCAGTAGCTGGTCCATCAGATTCAGAACCAATCATGCCAGTAGCTGGTCCGTCAATGCCAGTAGCCAGAGTTGCCGATCGATCAGAACCGGGTGAGTGATTCATTATGTCAAGTTCAACTCTTACTTTGTTTGACTGTATTCTAACAAGTCTGACCCAATTGTCCCAGTAGCTGTTCCATCAGAATCTATCATGCCAGTGGCTGGTCCAACAGAGCCAATCGCCACAGGTGCCAATCAATCCGAACCAGGTGTGTAATTCTTTATTTAAACTCTTACTGTGTTTCCTTCTATTCCAGCAAGTGTTGATATCCATACCGTAGGCTTGAAATCAAAGCGTGGTCGGCGTGCGAAAAAAGTGAAAGGACATGAAGATAACCAAGAACCGATCATGTCAGTAGGTAGTGCGACAGAGCCAATAGCCACAGTTACCAATCAATCAGAACCAGGTGTGTAATTCATTTTGTTTTTGTCAACTGTTACTGCAATTCCTCCTATTCTAACAAGGGTTGATATCCATACCGTAGGCTTGAAATCAAAACGCGGTCGGCTTACCAAAGAAGTGGAAGGACACAAAAAGAAACACACACGTTCTTCAAAAATTCTCCCAGTGGCTAGTTTGGCTGCTAATGACTCTTCATTGCTCCCTAGCCTTGAACATAATCGATTAGAACATCCTCGGCCTAACCCAACTATACTGAACTCCTCGAGATCCCGAAACAACAAGGGAAAAGCTAAGGCGGTCTCAGAATGTGACGATGAATGGGATCCATTGATCAATGACCCTTGTGACTCAAACGACGATTCAGAAGGCAGTGAAGCTAGCAGAAATAGTCAGGCAACGGCAATGGCACCAAAAGTCAATCGCATAGCTAGAAAACCCCTACGAAAACAGGGTGAAAGTGCAGAGCTTACAGAAAAAACCCGTGCAATTCTATCGACTCCACCGCCTTCATCACCAAGCCATTTGGCCTCTGAAAAGCCGCCAATGACTTCAGAAGGAGCCAAATAGCGTCACAAAAAGGGGAGTAAATCCTGGATCATCGAGAAAATCTGTGAGTGATTCCTTGCCCGATTAATGTCATTTTGGTAGGCCTGAATTTTTGTATTACAAAATCTGGACAGATCAAATTCAAGCTCACCTCGCCAGGACCGATAAAAGAACGGAAACAGTACTCAAAGATATGAAGGTCTTGTCTGATATTGTACGTAAAAGGATGGAGAAGCAACCTGCGGAAAAAGTCGAGGCTAAAAAGACGCGTGGTGGTCAAACAGCGGTAAGCGGGTCTCTTCTTACTCCCACATGTTGATAGACGAACTTATAACAAGATTGGCTTAGGCTCGGATCCGCTTCCATGTCGAGACATTGTTCGGGCAGGCCGAGATTCCCTCTCCAGCAACCGAGCTGGAAAAACAATGCGTGACACCGATCCCAGCACAGAAGGCGGCAATCATCCACCACCTCCTCAACCAAACACCCCTCATGACCCATGCTTCCCTTATCTGAATGGTCCTGGCCACAAAGACGCCACACCCCAGCAGCTAGCAATCATGTGGAATATGATGCAATCAGTAGGACTCACATCCTTTCGACCAGACTTCGCCGAACCACCAAATTCAAAGGATAACAAGTGGCTTTGGGATCTTGCGTTGAAGATATTCATCAAACTTGTTGAGTGTGGCGAGTATACTGGTGTGCCACTTCAAGATGACGGACACGCATTCATCAAGAAGTGCTTGTTTACTCATATCCGCTCACTAATTAAACGGTACGCATGGTCTATGCCATTCACTTCGCAAGCAGCTTTTATAAGTATATTACTATATCCTAATTGTCTTCTTCAATTGCGGATTTTGTATTATGCAGCTACCAGAACCAAAACTGGGAGGAAGCTCGTAGGAAAAACACGACCAATGAGGCACGAAGAGGCGCAAGGCTCAGATATGTACGTCACATATCTTCCCTGTAAATCTCAGACATTGAGCTCAAATTTCATTGTGATTTCAGTTGCGACAAACACGCGAAGACCTGATACTTTCGAACGAGCAACTTTGGCCACTTTCAGCAATTGTCTCAGCTGCGTGCAGTGATGACGAGACCGATAATGAACTAGATTCCCCTGGTGAGGGATGTAAGCAGCGTGTCGTTCCTTGTTGCATTCGAAAGCTTGAATGGCGCAGCGACCAGCTTGAAGAAATCTGCAAGTTGATCGATGCTGCGAAGGCAAAGGACAAATCTGGGTCCCCCCGCTCGAAGAAATCAACACCAAACCAGGGCGGTCGTCCTACTCGGTCTAGGATTCGATGCACTGAAAGACCCACAAGTCGAGTGGGTCCACCAGTTGGGCTCGCAATTGATTGCTACTCATCTCAATGGCTCCAGTCACTGTCTCTTTTGGAGATTAGTCAGCTAGAAATCACACCTGAACCGCTCTTAAACAACTTCATTACGCTACTGAAACGATTTTAATAATTTGTCTTCTGTATGTACAATTTAGAACTATGAGTTAAATTTAATGAGAGCCTTCTGGTATCTCCAGCTGCGAATTTAATAAGCGGATCAGAATTAGCTTATCATCTCACCATTGAAACCAGAGCTACAGCGGAGATGTTCAAATCCAGATGTAGCTGCTTAGGCTTGTACATCAGCCATGAGCAATGTGCTATGACCTCTTCCAGCGCCACTAAACGCACTTCCGGAGAATCCCAGGCTCGTAAATGAGCATTCATGTCCGGCATATTTATGCGTTTGAACACATCATATCGAGACTCTTGAATGGGCTTGAAACAATGAACACGCAACCAAGTTTGTACAATATTCATACCTGTTACTGCTGCCCGACGGTGCACGAATATCTTCTCAATTCTACCAAATGAGTCAAACTCATCTGAACGTGACCTGAATACCACAAAGCTGTCATTCAAGCTTTTTTCAAAGATTGAGAAACTGACACCTTTATGCTCGTATCTGTTGTAAAACTGTGCGCGAGGTGGTAATGGTGCATATCCAAGTTCTTCATCTTTTTCAAATGCTGCCCATTCTTTCGGGGTGACCCAGACACAATCGTCATCTCCATGACGGTTTAACCTCTCGATCAACTGCAACAAATCGTCTTCTCCTAGGGAGTCGAGCTTTGAATTGGACATCCGTCTTGGCTTTGGGGATGCAGGCTCATACAGTCCTTTCAATTGATCGACATATGGCTTTAAGGCTTCTGGGAATTCGTCAATGTCTTGAAGGAGGGCTGATAGATTCCCAGCACGACAGAAATTTTTGACAAACGTGATCTCGAGTTCCCCTAAGTCAAACAACAAATATACACTACATGGTCAGCCAAAGAACTCCTTTTCGAGTGCGAATTTTGCTCATAACTCTTACCTATATGGTTATTATGACAGGCCTTCAGTATACTTCCCATAAGACGCTCATATGGAAAAGACCACCAGGCGCGTACGGAACCATACTTCTCAAGACAATCGGCTAAATGAATGGCCATATGGTGATTTGGCGTCAATTTGCAATGTTGAAAGAGTATCAAAGATCCTTCTAGGTACTCTCGAATATGATGTCGGTAATTTTGAATATCTTGAGGAGAGATTGCCCGCTTGAGAGCTAGATTCACTAGAGATACTAAATGACCAAAGTTTTTCAAGAGAGAAGTCTTCACGTAATCTTGGTCAGACCATATCGGAATCAGTATCAATGGTAATTGAATGGAGAAGAGATTTCTCCATTCATCGGCTTTAAGTTTCCCGAAAGAAGCTTTCCCAAGGACAGGGATCGCTCGCTTGACCCAGGAAGGGATGTGAATCTTAGGTAGCAATGAATTGATCTTTTGCAACATGACCGAATCCAAGACAATCTCATCAAAGGGTGGTGGAACCCATTCTCCATTCCATCCACTGTCACTCAATGGATTGAAATCAGTATCGCTCGAGTCCGTATTATCTTCAAAGTTGGCTTCCACAAACTCTTCGTGAGAATTTTCATCGCTTTGTGGGGATGTTGGAGTTTCAGTGTGCTTCTTTGGGGGTAGTTGAGAGTGTTCTGCTACCAAGTCTAAGAGCTCTTTTGTACTTATTCCAGGAGTCGTATCTTCATCACCAGTAATTTCTTTCATCGCCCAGAAGCGTCGGCAGTGTGACATGAGCAGCCCAAGTAGCAAATTATGCATTGAATCTACGACATGGTTTTCGATGATATCCCAGTATTCCAATTCATTCAGCACTGAGTATCGAACACCATGTGTTTTGAAGATATTTTTACGTTCTGCGGTTGTTGTAGCATCTCGAGCTTGTTGTGCCCATTCTCTGTGCTGGCGACACGTGCGTACCGGCCACGAGTCTTGGTCAAAGTTGTTGATGTCAGACTTTTTTAAAAGGCAGTAGGAGCAAAAGAATGTGGCAGTAGCGCTTGGGAAACCAAGAGAGCGCCTCAGAGCAGGTATGTCGGCTATGAAAGGGAGAAGTGCAGCTCTAATGAGACGTCCCCGCTTGTAAAGATGAGTCCGAGAAAGGAGAAGTCCAGGATTCCAGAGTTCTTTCAGCTGTGCAACAATCGGGCGGAGCACCCAGTTCATTTGTTTGAGCGACGGTTCACGTGGTCCAGGGACTATTCCAGCAAGAAAGAGGTTTTCAGGGCGATACCTTATTTCAAAAGGAAGGGTCAGGCACACAAGCACAATGAAAGTTATGGACACATGGTGTCCACTCTGTTTGTTACCGAATGGATTGATTCCATCAACAAACATTCCAAAAACTAAATTTCCGCTTGTTTTGCAAAAGGGTTTTCCATCTGGCCCGCGAAATCCTTTCCATAGTTTTGATTGATGGATATCACTAATCACGTCATCCGGTTTGAATGGCTTAGATGACTCTACAAGAGATTCATCAAGCCACTCCTCGATCTTTGGTCGAGAGAGTAAACGGGCAATCCAAGTCGATAGGTCTTGAAATGCATATTGGCGCACAGGTGCCTGCTTGTTTCTAGAGACTCGGATCAGAGGCTCTCCGCAAATAAGTTCTGTGAAGTCTTGATTGAAATCCACGTCTAGAGGGGTGTCAGGCGGAAGTTCTGCGTCATTCTCAAGAGGCCCTCCAGGAATTCTAGATATACGATGACTGCAAATTGTTGGTGTATTACCGATTGGGTATAAAGCAAAGCAGGCTTTGCAACAGTTCATGAAGATGAGCTCTGGATCTATTCGAAGCCAGCTGATTACTGAACCAATTGTACGTGGTATCTGATTCAAAGCAGCGGTTTGTCCGGGAAGAAGAGAAGGAGGGCTCTCTGCAAGGCTGGGCATCAGACCAGTTGTCAAAGACAGTGCGATGGTGCTCCGCTGCGCACCAAGTAGCCAGGCGGCCGTCTTGTGGGATGAGTGGTCATAGATGTTCATTATGGCTGATGTGAGTGCGGCGTGAAGGCACAAAGGTCTGGCGTTTTCTAGGTTGGAGTCAAAGAATTCACCTATTTATTCACAAGTTTAAGAAGATGTGATCACCATAAGTACACGAACCGCTCATACAGGAAAAATATATATAGGAAAACCTACTAGAATCATAAGTCTTGACGCCAGCATTCCTTGCTGAACGAGCAGCCATACATTTTCGAGAGGATCTAGTTTCCGATATGTTCAAGGATGTTGCGATGGCCGGGACATCCTGTTCCACATTACTTTGCTCTATACCTTGATCCTCTGACTGGCGCGAAATACTTGATACATCTTCATCCCGTTCCGGTACCAAGGCATGAGATCGAGAATGACCTGACGGCGAGTTTTCTGATTCTGACCGATTCAGAACCATACGGCTCAAAGGAGAAATCAAATCGGATTGACCTCTTGAAACACTTCTAATCGATTGTGGTGTTGACGAAGCAGATGGCGACAAGGAAGCGCGTGCACGATTACGAATTTCAGCACGCTGATGAGCATCGTAAGCTTCACGAGTAAGTTCAACCCCAGTGTGACTGTTACCGTGAGCGTCAGGATAGACGCCGGCGTTGCATTGAAAGGCTTCGCAACAGCAAATTTTCCTGTGGGTCTGCCCACTTTTCTTCTGGCGAGTGCTCATCGAGTAAAAAGTTGATCTGTAGACTTCTCAAAATAAATAGACGAGTCGAACAAAGAAGGTAAAGGACTTGAATCTGATCCTGGGACCTTGAGAAGAAGGTTCTTATCAATGAAAAAGTTATGGAAAGCTATCCTGACGAAAGCATGCTGTTTCAAGGTAGGAATTTGCTAGACTTGAATTGGTCTTCAAACTGATGTCAAAATTTTGTTTCGATTACTTTTCCAACTAATTGACGCAAGATTTCCTCCAGCACATCTCTTAGATCCTCACATGTCTCAACATCCATGAGGGAAAGTTCAGGTGGCCGATAGATCACACTAAGCCTCATAGATATTTAAGTGCAGCAGTCAGAAAATTGATTTGACAGTGAGATAGGTAAGTGGCAAGAAACATTACATGGAATGAGATGATTTAAGAACATATCATGAAACAATCTAGAAGAGATTGGAAAGTCTTCACAAAATAAAACCTGTCAATCACGGCAGTTAATCCGGAAGGTACTTGCATAAATCCTGAGAAGCAGGGACTATTGAAAGATGACACAAATCCTTTAGAAATATCAGAAGTGACCATAGTATCAGTCATTAGTGTGATTTCACATTTCAATACCTGTCGTGACCAATGTCAGCTTGTTGTGCAACTCAATAAGATCCTGATGAACTCATTCACTGCTGGACCTATCTTTGAGGGTGTAGACACTCTCGAATTCATCTTGTCCTTTGTAATCTTACTTTCCCAGTTATCTCCTTTTAGGTTGTGTCGTGGTATTTGAATAACAAAGACAAGTTGAGGTCAACCAAATATGCCAAAGCATCAAATTCGAGTGTGATAACATTCATAACTATACTGTAGTAGGGTTCCGATCTGCACCCTTTCAATGAATCCAAATAATCCAAATGTGATCCCCGCGACAGAATTTTCCGCCAGATTCTCCTTTGTTGATATACCCACATGCTACACCCTTGATTCTTATAAAATATCTTGCTTGAAGATTCCTGAAAATCCACCTCAAGACATAATCTTCACTCCTCTCGCTTCATCATCAGGTTTTAAACCTTGTCATCGATATCTCCGTATAACACTCTATTTCATTGTTTTGCCAGCAGATAGCTTCCCACTACTACTTCTATCGCGCTTATATCTGTTCCATTATTCTGCAAGCGGATAGTGTCCTACTACTACTTCTATCGCACCTATATCTATTCCATTATTCTGCGAGCGGATAGTGTCCTACTACTACTTCTATCGCACTTATATCTTTGGCATCCAAGTTCCTGATAAAGTATACATCGGTAAGCCTCTATATTTATCTCCAGTTTCAGATCATTGCTTTGCACTATTGTCTTGTACCAACACTGACCGTTTCCTTTTGATTTTCAAGAACACTTCCTCCTCTTTAACCCTCGTTTCTAGCAGAATAATCAAGATTTTCCTTCGGTCTAAAATGTCAAGCGGGAGCAAGCCTCAAGCCTCGGCTACAAGATCTAAACTCAAGCTTAGTGGATCAGCAATCAATGAAAGCAAGGTCAAGATGAACCCGATATCAGCTCAAGGCAAGATCACCCCACCAAAAGGATCATTTCCGCATCGTCGTCCATCTGCACCATCAGCAAATCCGGATCCCACCAATCCAAATGCGAGCTCCGATGCTGTTGACCTCACTGGCCATCCATTATACAGTAAAGTCAAATCACTCACCTCGGACTTAGCATTATTCTTGAACCACGACTGGGAGACAAACAGCACATACAAGCTTACAAAGCTCAAGTATTACGCCATAATGTATCATTTTGATCACGAAACTAGTGCTCGCCCCACTCAAAATAAGGATATTTTGAAGGACAAGTTCAAAAGAAATTTACTCCCCAAGTTGCTTCCTTTTTGTTTACCACCACCACCACCACCCGAAGACTCAATGGAGACTGATGATGGATCAAATGAGGACTATGATCCACTTAACCGTAGGACTACGATCGCCATGCTTGTATATACCATTATGAAAATTAATCGTTGGGCCAAGGTCTCTTCAGTCGCGCTCAAGGATGAAGTATTGGCTCTCTATAAGCATTACGTAAATCCGGATCTTCCACTCCCTGATTCCCAATTTACAAAGCGACCACGCACTGTTCGTTCAAAATTTGTCCCGAAACTTAGCATCCAAGTAATTTGACATACCCTTCAATCCTACAACCCTGAAGTGTTTTTGAATATACCAGTACTACGACTACCAAATTACATCAGCCTATACCAAAAATTCATATTAGAAGAAGCCCCGAATTCAGAGGAAGAAGAACTGGTTCCAGGTTATCACTACTGGATCAACAAGGACATGTTAAAGGAGGACTCCACTTAGCATGTGTAAGTGTAAAACTTGTAAGATCAATTCTTGTATCGTTTTTGGCTCTATAAGTATCCTGATCAAATGATTTTTATCTCAAAAGGAAAGTGATACTTGTATTGAAGATCTCCTCAAAACTTGCACGACTTGCATGGCTGCAAGTTTCTATATCTTGTTTCCACTCGACCTGATGCACTTTTGAATGATGTTGATTTCATTTGTTTTTACCTAACTGTACTTTTATGTTCTCTATCCATTACTGCCTTATCTATTCCTTACCGACATACGTGAACAATTTGAGATCGAAGAAGCATGATAATTTGAGATGAATCCTTCCATTAGCAAAACGTATCTCCAAAGGCAATCGGGTTTATAGTCTATATCATACGATTTTGTTTGTTCTATTCTTGTTGATCTCATACATTATCTTCTTGTGGAATGAACTCGAGTTTAAATTGATTACACACTTGGACTCAGACCTTGTACAACCTTCTGATAAGTGACTCACTCAATCGTCAAAAATAAGTAACTGGTCTGTTTCCCGCTTTTACTTTGAAATTCATGTCATTTGCTGATCTCCTTTTATCGCCGCTATGGCTGTGATTCTCCTTCAATTTGGAACATTAATCGTCTTTACTTGTTCAAGAATTCAACAATTGAATTAAAAGAAAAATACATAAGATGGCGAGATCATCGGTTCGATTTCGGCTTCACTGGGTGGCGTCCAGATGTGCAAAAGAACCACTGTAAAAAGTCGATCGAGGTTTGCAGTTATCAGTCTTACGAGAGGCTTGTTGTTGAATTTGGTAATATTGATTTATATGATGATGATAACGCTCTATCACCATATGCCCCACTTGCCAATTGATCTAATCGCAAGTAAGCTCCATGGACACAGGTATTCACATACATGTGTACCTCGTTTCCTCTTCATCTTCACTACAGGTCAGATGTTTTGTAACAACTCTCTTAGAAAATAAGCACCATCCCACAACGCTCACAGACCCATTTTCAAATTGCTTTTCCGTGTTTACAGTAAGTGAACACGCATCTATAGACTATGCCTGATGATCTCACTCAATATTATCTCTTATCTGACATCCGTGATTTCATTTTTTCCTTTTACATATAGTTATAAAGATCGCTTTTTAAATTATCCCTGATATGTCGCAGTTTGTTGCACCCTACGCATTAGATGTCATTGAAAATGCCTCGAAGAAAGAACAAGACAATCAAACTTGGAAAGGTGAGTATCATCTTTCATCTGTCTCAATCTATCTATGATTCTTTTTGATTCACAATTCAATTCACTTGTAGACGAGGTGTTGAAAGAAAGCGTCACTCGGCTCAAAAGCTCAATTGAGTCTATCCAGAAAGAGATTGCGAAGTTGCTCTTAAGTCCGGAATCACGAGATCTCCAAGGTTATAGTTGTTGTCTTTGTGGAATGCACATCACTTCGTATGCTAACTTCTTAATTACTTTCCATTCCTTTAGAAAGCGAAAAGGAGCGTCTTTTGAGTTTTTTAGGTGATGCGAAGAAAGAAATCAATGTTGTCTACAACAGGCTCGAAACTTTGAAAGCTCAGGTGGTTGATTCCGACCTTGAAAAAGATTTGCACATCCTGGATGCCAAGATCACGGGACATGGAAAGGCTTTTCAAAAACTTATAGTGGCATGCGGTGGTGATGGTTTCTATGGGGAGTGCGATGGTTATAACCCTGATGAATGATAGTGATACACCAGAGCCAATGAGGTGGCTCATGTTAGCAATTGATAAAACTGCTTCCTCTGATCATGGCAGCATCGGTCATTCATTGATGTATCTGTATTACATTATTTAGGTTGGAAATAGATACAGGAAATTATGTATGATGGATGTTAGATTACAATTTCCATGATTCGAAGTGGGATCAATGTCGAACACTTCATGGCATCCTTTCGCCCATGTTCATGATTTGAGAGCTGTACATTGCCATCATAAGAATGTGCCCAAAAAGTAGCCTTATGGGATTAGAAAACCCTGGTGCTAGTTTTCTACGTCACTGCCAGTTTTCTAATCCCATGAGAAAAGATGATTTTTTTTGTAGTGAATAGATCTTGGATGCACTATTGGTATTCATGGTAGGACTGTTAAGCAGTGCTAAATGCACATAAGGAGCTCTGCTTTAATAAAATTCAATGATGTACATCTTAGGATGACTATGCATGGATATGTGGGCTAGAATCTGGTTGTATCGAGCTAAGATTATTCTGTTTAATAATTGGTGGTTGAGGTCAGTCATACTTGGGTTGAACAACAGGGTGGATGTGTGAACAATTGGGAGCAGTTTAGGTACATGGTTCTTATACATGTGGTAGGACAAAGAAATCCTTGTCTTGTCAGCACTTGTACTTGGCAGATTGACGGAGATTGTTCATAATCAAAATTGGGGTCATAATGATGTAGTTGAAATACGTAATAGATATACTAAGTTTAGTTAATTTCATTTATGTCTTGTGGAAGTTGTCATATGTGCTTTCTGTTAAAAAATTTTCTGCTCGTGTCTCGTGTGAATAGTATTAAGCAGATGATGATTAGTTGTGTAGATATAATTGAGGATAATTGTGATATTCTTGCTGGTTGTGAACCTACTGAATTTGCCAAAGTACTTACTTTACCATTTGCAACTGTTTATTTGACTGGATTTAAAACTTAGTTTAGTTTTCTGAAGGTGTTTATTCAACTTCATCATAAATTGGTAGCTTTATTTTAACAAGGGTGGCAGGGCTTGATAACTCTAACTTTCCAACTGTAGAAATCACTTAGCTGGAGGCTACGTTGGTACAGTTGAATTGTAATTCTCCACCGTAATTTTACGTTCACGGGAAGTATTTAATTTGAATGTAAATGATATGATGTCCTTTCGCAGAGTTGTGACAAAAGAGATCACCTTAAGTCAAGGTGTGATCCTCATTTTTAACCAAAGGTTCACGTTGATCGGAACTGCTCAAATCAAAATTAGAAAATAGAATGCAACTAAATAGAGTACCAAGAAGACAAATTGTGAGATGTTGAGCTGTGCGTAGTATGAGTTAACATATTTTTCAATCTACACCAAACTAAAGCATAGAGTTGAGTAAGTCACGGGCATCAGGATTTGTGAAATTTCCAGTGATGCCTTTTCTTAAAACATTTAGTGCAAGCACGGCAAAAACAGAGGGAATAGAGTACATATTATCAACAATTGGCATAATACGTCAGGACTAATTCCGTCCCAAATTATATGTCGTTCAGTTGTTCTGGACCTTTGGGTCTCAACTCCTCAGAGTCCAAACGGCTTTGCTTGTGAGATACTGATGGAGATGATTTTTTCGCAATTAGGGTTGTTTTATTTTGGTTTTCAATAACTATGGGGGACGAAATAGATGTAGATGATGACACGGATTTCGTGGTTAATATGGAGCGGTCAGAGTCTGAGCTGTTGTTATTTTCATGTGGGAAATTAATATATATCATGAGCAAAATGAGGACCAGTGTGACTGAATGCGTAGCAACTTACTGAGTTAAGGTGCTGCGAGAATTGACGGTCGCAGTATGGGTGACCTCAAGATTGTTACTTGCGTATGACGAACTACTCGCTTGGGCAGCATTTGTCAGAGAAACTTGATTGGCCTGTAATGGTATTTTTAACTTTGATTTGGGCAAAAGGCTGGGAGTAGAAAAAACCCACCACAATAATATAACACTGGGTCTTCTCGTTGAAATCTTTAATAAACCCATGAAATTGATATTGACAACCAAGCACAACTTCTTCTGTTGAAGGGTAGAAGCTAGTGGATGCCGTGATCCAATATTCGACTTTTGACTCTGCGGCAGTTTTCAGCTAGATGTTGACGATGTCAACAAATGTGAATATTGTCAATAAAGGTCTTAAATGAGGCTTACAATTGGATGATACTGGGAATGCAAAACAGTCACGACTTTGGTAATGTTGTCTGTGGAGCTCAGGATGTCCGCCGGACTGCGGGAGCAAGAGTTTTCTGGATTACAAATATCGAACACAATTCCAGTGCCCGTGACAGAGACTGAGTCAACAAAGCTGCCCATGTAAGATAAGCCAGTACCAACGAAAGGGTGATCCTCGCCTTCAAAAATGAGGGAGTCAAAGGTAGTATTGACTTTATTCTTAGGGAAAAAGGGACCTCGTAAGAAGTATACGCCTTTAACAAACAGTGGAATCTGGACTGGTTCAACGGCATAAGCTTGGATTTGATAAAGCTTGGTGTTCTCGCGGTTAACCCCACCACAACTGATCGTCAGGTTGTAAATTCCACCTTCAGGTTCGGAACGATTTACTGGATTTGTCTATTCAAAAAATTAGGTCAGATAATGAAGGCTGATTGTGAACATTGAAATACGAATGGGAAGCAAAACAAAGGGGGTACCGTACTTTATCTTTGACTTCGAAATTGCCAGATACATAGATCCCGTGATTGATTATGGCTGCAATGTCGGACATTACGTAGCATAGAATATAGTAAGTTTAACGTGGCCGATCAAAAGATGAGGAGGACGGATAAGTTGTAAATGATGGGTTCCGAGAAGTCAAGGATTTGTACTTATGGACCACATTAGACTTTCTCCACGCCAATCCATAACCATAGTATCTGTCACAATAATAAACGCAAGCCAGTAGATAATGAATTTGTAAGTTACGTGGTACTCAAGGAGTGAATGACGGGTGAGTAGGGTTAACAAATAGCTGACGAGGTGCAAAATAGTCAGATAGAGTAAGCAATGGTTATAGATATGACTCCAAGGGTGAGTGTCAGAGGGAATAGTGTCATTGAGAGTGGGGAAAATCGGTTGGTCAAAACTAACAAATTTTCAGGCGGGGGAGGGGTTTTGTCAGGTTTTGTTCGAATTGATGGTTCTCCTTTAATATTTATGATGATATGATATGCTGACAATAAGATGGACTGTGTAGGATCCTTCTAGCACTGATCCATCATCAATCCAGCTCTGGGAGGATTTCCGTCAAGCTATTAGAACCATGCATTTACATGCGGAGAGTAGAGGAAACGTCCCGGACAATCATGCGGTTATGGCTCTGCCTGAGGAAGAAAGGCAAGGTAAAATGAGGGGATTTGGTTTCCGGTCTACCAGACAAGTTGGCAAACACAAGTACGGAAAGAAAATTAGTAAGTAGAGATGTTTCTTCTTGCAATTGAACCTCAAGGTTCACTCTACCGTGACTGATTTACAGGTCCTTTTGCACAGAATTCTAGCACTAGCGGTGACTTTGGTAAACTTAAGGATGATGAAATGCGGCAAGATGATTTACCATGGGTTCATAACTTCCAGGCAGAAAGGACTTCCTCTCTCTGCTTACATGCATATGAAAGTAATAGGGAAGTTGAAATCAAAACTTGTGCTCCTTCTTGGGCTTCCAGAGAACCAGTTCCTGGGACTAAGGAATGGACAAAGTCGTCCAATGGGCAGGTGTTTGTTGGGTCAAGTACCATTGTGACCTCAGGCGGCTTCCGCAATGCCCCACATTGTGACTTTGATGCCACTGGGTTTGCATCTGGGTTCTTTTGTTTGATTGATGCTTACACATGTTGAGTTTTCTTTGTATTCTACTTGTCAAGATGTGTTTAATTGACTGATCAACATGTCTATAGCCAATATCATTTCACCAGAGAGACGATTGGCACTGCGAGCCCAAATGGCAGAAGAATTGTTGGAAGAACAGAAGACTGGGAAGTATGTCCAGAAGGAACATCCTGAAGTTGGTGCTCAATTTATCATGGTGGTTGGGCATTTTGAGTTTAAGATAGATATCAATGCAGCAGATTTGGTAGAGCTGATTTGGGTCACTGATGTTAATCATTACACTAGTCACGCACTTTTTTCACTAGAAGAGCAAAAAAATTTGACAACTTCAAAAGCAGCAATTACAAGGCAGAAAAATGAAGCTAGGACTGTTGAGAAATCAGGTGGGACCATTATAAGTCTTGATGGTCAGCATGTGGTGGCCTATGCTTCTTGCTCTCAAATCACATCAGCAGTTGTACAAGCAATGAATAATATCATGGATATGAGGGGGGATATGGATGATGACGCTTGGGAAAGATACCATCCTACAATTGCTGGATTATGATGAGCAGCTGGAAAGGAAGATTGACTCATATCACCAATCACACGGTTCTGTTCTAAAATATTTACAATGATTTCTTTTCTTTATCTCAATAGTATGTTTAAAAATGAATTAAAAAGAGTATGTGACCCTACTAATACTTTTGAGTCCCTGGTGGAACGTGAGATTGATAGGCAGATTTACCATATAGTATCTCAACTTCATCATCAGAGTCCTTAGAGTCTGGAAGACACACTAAACCCATTAAATCACATACTTGACCACACTTATGTTGGTCCTTAAAGTTTCTCAAACCCTTCTTTCCTGTATTTCCTTCACTCCAAGTTAACCTGTTCAATGCAATAGTCAAATACTCAGCTACTTACTATCAGACGGATTAGTAATAAGGAGTGGGACTTACAAACTATCATACACAATCAATAGGTCAGTAAGGACACTTCCTACCCCTTGCAGGTCAGCAACTATCCGCTTGCCACTATAGTATTGGTATGACCAATGAGTCAGTGGGTGCATCACATCATGAGTCATGTCACCTTCTGGTCCACAAGTCTCAAAGTTGACATTGCTAGTATATTTGCAATAATTCTTGACATCAAGCAGTTCTTTGAAGAAATATGCTGAATCTGGACTCATACTTCTCCCCGAGTAGACTGGAAAGTTATTTACAATCTGAGATATTCAATATGGTTAGTATCATACTAGACATCAAACTGGTTCCTAGACTTACACGTATGTCGCCAATTATTCTTGCTAGATGAGGGGAGAGCTTGATCCTATCAACTTCCAATGCCTTTTGCTTGAATTGCTCAATAACACTTGCGACCGCAGCATAAGTTCCACCGGATTCTCTGTGAACATCCAGCACAGATTTACAGTAGGGCAAAACCATCTGCTTTTTAGCCACCATAGGTTTCACATCACCTGTTGCATCCTTTCGAAAGGCTTTGTAGCATATCCTGAAACCACCTTCACCAATTTTTATACTCTCATCAACCTTGAAATAATACTGAACTGCCTTCCATTCAGGCTTTCCTTTGGAATTAGATTGCATGTGTAATCTCTTTCCGTCAATAAAACCATCTGATGTTGGATTAGATGGAAGTGGTGCAGCCATTGGAAAGTTTTGCCCAAAGGCAGGAATGTCCATGGGTGCACGGAAATCAAAGGCTACAACTACAAACAAAAATGGAATGTCAGATTTTTGTTGAGAATTCAGAGCAGTGAGCTTTCACTTACGTGTGTGATTTGGTGGTACTACCTCTGTGATTTGTGCTCTTTCATCAATTGCATTTAAGTGCCTCATGTTGGGCGGAGGAGTGAAAAGTGGTGGTAGAGAGCTTAAGCTATTATTAATGGTCTGACTTTTAAAAGGCCTGACAGGTTGGTTCAACTTTGAGGTTGTAGCCCTTTTGGTGCGGGTTAGGGGTGGTGAGGTGATTCGCGTAGAAGTTGAAGGGGTCGACTTGGATTTCTTTCTGGTGGTTTTGCTCAATGAATATCTAGCAGTACCGAGAGAACTGTCACTACTGAAGTAATCGTCAAGCTCCTGATCTGAAATGGTCAATTCTTCTGAAGCTTTTCTTTTGCCTCTTTTAGTCTTAGCCGTAGTCACTGAGGTGAGAGGTCTCACAATATTGGGATGGGTGGAATAATACCTTTCAGCAAGGAAGATAAGTTCAAAAGCTGGTTCGCCTTTGGTGGTGTCTAGGTGATTACCAAGGACTTCATCATCGTGCAAAATACAGGGTGGCATTTTACCTTTGCCAGGCTTGGCCAGAGAAAACCATTGAGGATTGTATTCAAGAGGTGGTTGAGGATATTTGTTGTCAGATACCGGTGTGTGGTCCCAAAGGTCAAAAATCGCTTTCTTTGTTGGGGCTAAGATAGATCTAAGATTCCTATTGACATTAACAATTCCACGGACCAAACTGTGGGTGTGATGCTTGTTGTTGTACTGAAACATCCATCCAACAGAGCATGCACGCCCAGCTGGTGTAGAAAAGGGTGCTGGTTTCGGGGCTTCTGGGTGACCATACATTCGCTTGCTACTAGCTTGAGCTCGGAAAGTGTCCCGGTCTGCCTTCTTTTGATGCAGTGAATTGACATGAGAGCCAGTAGAGACGGATTTTGCAATGATTGATTGGGCTGCAGCTCTAGCAGTGGCAATATTAGGAGCAGGAGGACAGGTTGAAGACTGAGATTGCAAGCGGGTTGGTTTTTGAGCATTGGAATGCTCCAAGTTTGACTCTAGGCAAGGTCTACAGATCCTGAGTTCTCCAGAGCGTAGAGTTGAGGGACATAGGGCACATTGAGAATGCTGTGTGTTGTTCATGATGCGGTGTGAAAAGAAGGGTTGTATGTGAGTCGGATGGTGTTGAGTTGGTTTGACAAGTTAGCCTTTGTGGAATAGGTGAAAGCTGATAGTGATTGGTTGTAAGTTTTCTCTCTGGTTGACTCTGTAGGGATTGTAGTAATGATCACATTAGGTTTTGATGGGTGTGCATTTACCCAAAAGGTGAACTTGTGGTACGGTTAGGTATTGGGTTTTGTTGTTTTATACATATGTGAAGTTTGACATGATGAAAATTGATTTCTTGAAATTTTCATGTATTATTTGTGCCAAAATGCCAAGTCAGTGGTTGATATTTGATTTGTGGATTGAAACCTGTGAAAACTGGCAGAAAGATAGGTTTTATCCCCAATACCGGGGGTTTCAGACCAGTATTGGGGTTAAATCTGGTGTTTATTCCAGTTTTGTCAATTTCTGACCCGGGGATTCTGATATTTCAATTTTCAAAATTTCAAGTTGTCACTTTGGCACATGTTGCATTCCGTACAAAAGACATGTAGTGGATAACTCAAAGAGGCAGGATACACCTTTTCTGAGAATGACACCACCACATATGAGACAACCAGAAGCAGTACATTGTCCTCCTAGAAGAGAGACTACAGCACCAGTTGCAAGTACTTAATTCACTAGTTGAGCCTCATATTGAAAATGTTCAATATAGAAGAGAAAGCTCAATTGAGGAATTACAAACAACTGCAGAGTTGTTAAGACAAGCTGATATCCAAAGAGAAATGAGAAAATCTTACCCACAAGCTAACACAAGGACCACCAGATCCCCCCTCAATGTCGAGGAGGGTCAGAGCCTCACAGTTGCATCCAGACTGCATTGCAAATATGTTTCATCTGAGAAGCTCAGCAACTCAATGAGTATCAATGATTAGCCATGCACATTCAGCCATTCCTCTAAGCTTTATAGAAAATAGGGCTATTGAGAGGTCCAAGACTGAGTCTCAGTTGCTGAGACCCAGATGTTTCACAACCTTTTCTAACTGTTTTATACCTGTGAAACAACCCACCACCCATAACCCGTGTGTCACATGTTTACTAATCTCTCCTCCCACTTGGGCTCTTTAGACTTGAAGTGACCTGACCAACTTCAAACTAACTTATCTTTGTTGTCAGATTTGGCCACTTCACGCTAGTCCAATGATTTAACAGGTTCCAAGCTCATTTTCATATCAGTCAGCCGGTAGAGGCTGGTAGGAACTCATTTGATCAAGCTCGGACCTTTGGATCACAAAGCTGCAAGAGCAATACACTCTTGGAGAGGTCACATACAACCAACACCTGAAGCGACCCGCTTTGATCCGCTTTTTGGCGGGTTTTGTGTAGAGGGGCGGGATACCGCTACAGAGGACAGCGCTCTCGATCCGCTTTTAAAAAACACCCGCTACATGAATGATGTAGCGCGGCGCCTATTGGACGCGCTCTTGCTCCGCTTTATCATTTTTTAGGGTAAGGGGGCGGCACGAGGCGAGAGTTTATACACAATTTTTTTTTCAAATGTCAACACCGCAAGGAAAATGTATGTACAATATGATATAAGAAAAACAAATCAAGTATCATATGTAAATCAGATATAAAAGAGTGACAAGAAATATAAGTAAATGAAAAAAAGTCAGATTAGGAAATTAACGAGTGTAAAATAGTAAAAAAAGACAAAGTAAGGAGACAGACAAGCAGCAAAAGAACAGAAAGTGATAGGCAAAAAGTGATAAGATAACTAAGTGACTGGATAAAGTAAAGAAAGATAAGTAAAACAGAGAGATAAGCACAATGATCAGATTCACAATAAGATGATCTGAGATTGTTTGGTTTGTGCGTGTTTTTCAAACAACTCCAGATAAGCAAGGCTTTCAGAAAACTTGTCATTGGTCTTGATACCTGATCGCAGCCATTCCCTACATCCAACAGCCCGCAAGATGGTCTTTGGTTTTAATGAGCCACGTCCAGGAACGGCAACGTCAGCCGCCGAAGAGAAGGTGCGTTCCTGTGCGCAGGTCGTACCAGAAATCGTGAGGTAGTTGCGGGCAAGTGAAGCAAGTACTTCAAAATTGGGCGTGTTTTCCTGTTGCAATCAAATAAAAGTGGATGAGTAAGTTTCAAATCAATCAAGATACTTGGAAATGAGACACACCTTCCACCAAAGCAGTTCTGATTGTCCAGGGACAATCAGATTATTGCCCTGAAGATCAGATTCAAGTTCACTTGACCAAACGGATTCCGAAGTTTGAAGGGCAGATGAGGTAAAAATGTCAAAGTGATCAACAATGGCATTCGCACTGGGAGAGGGAGTTGGAGCTGGGGTAGAGGCCGGGGTGACTGGCCAACTTTCCAAGGTAGATTCAAACACCTCTTCGATGAGGCGCTTGGCTCGTCCAGCGTAATCTGCGTAGTGCAGCTTGAAAAATCGAAGTCGATATTTTGGGTTGAGGACAGTAGCCACGATTACCAGGTCGGAGGATAAAGCTTCATCCTGGTAGACTGTGAGCTGGGATAACATGACTTCTATCATGCGGACAAGACTATGGAAGGTAGTTGTGGTGCAAGTGTTGTTCAGGGATTGAATGACTCGGAGGTACTCGGCCAACATCATGGAACCGGTGATAGTGTTTCCTTCCATGTGTTTGGTTGAAATACGAAAAACCTGAACAACAGGTATGTCAACAAGTATCAAACTATTGAAAAAACATAAGAAACAAAGAAACAAAGACTTACCTCTAAGATCTTGCATAAAGATTCCACAGCGTCCCATTCATCCATTGACATCATGATACCACCATAGTATCTGGTTTTGCGGTCAGCGATGAGGATTGAATCGACAACCTAAGAATAAATAGAATGGTCAGTCCAAAAGTTAGTATGCCTTAGATGAATCAAACTTACGTCGCGAGCGGCCACCAGCGCCGAATACATTGCAAGATCAATGTTCCATCTAACTCCCCAACCAGCGATCGGTCCGGGTCCATGATAGTTCATCTGCTTGGCGCGTGCTTTGAACTCGCCTTGCCGGGCATTGCTAGGTGTAAGTAACGCGTTGAAATCCTTCAACTGAGAGATGTTGATGTCAGCTATGCAAGACATCAATATATAAAGATAGAGATGAAAGCGAGAGAGATTACCTTCATGGCACCCTTAACAACGATGCATCCGTCAGTCGGATCATCTTTGTATGATGGATAATCATCGGGATCTTCATCTTCATCAGTCGATGTTCTGGCGCCGGCGCCAGCTTGTGAATTGAGGGTGTCTTCATCATCATCAGAGGAATCATAGTTGACTGCATCCTCGGTCAAGTCGTCGTTGAGAGTCACAATGGGGACGGGCACGGAAGTGTTAGGAGGGGTAGTTGGCTTGACATGTCCAGCTGCAAGTCCAAGGACTTTCAAACCTTTCTTGACCACCAAGCCTAGCTTGTGGGCGTAGCAGCGGACGTGATTTGGCGCCGAGTCCCATTCAACGGGATCGTTGCACTCGGAGAACATAACCTCCATTTCCCGTGCCATCGTATTGTTAGACGAACCGGAATCCATTGCCTGACCTATCATGTAATAGAGAGAAATACAAATCAAAAGATGTTAGTTTTTAGGCAACGCTATTAGAACAATAGAATGAACAGAAAAATGAAAAAAACTTATTTTTTGATGGAGGCCATGCTTTATCAGGAAGCGTCCCACTGGTTGCGCCAAGAGAAAGCCGAATTTGTTCCATGCAAAAAGTTTTAAAGTGAGGTGAACAGTTCTATACACCCAGTCCTGGTCGATGAAGTTAGCCAAAACTCCTATGAATGCATATCGATTACCTTTCGTAGTCCAACTGTCATGTTGGAGGGAAAACTTTGCACTATTTTCATATTAAAAAAACAAGTCATGGTTAGATAAAGAGATGGGAAAGGACTTTTTCGGAAGAAGATTGACTTACTGAGACTGAAGCGATCGCTGCTGAGCTCAAGCTCTTGTACAAGTCATTTGCCACACCAGCAGCCCAGGTGGGCGTCCTTAAATCAGCACGACGATTTGCGAGCTTGAAAGCCGCGCGGAGAGGAACGTCGTAGAATCTATTAAAGGGAAGTGCTTGTCTCATAACCCACATCACCAATACGGTGTTGCACAGCTCAACACTAAAGGTAGCCTGTGACAGGAAGGAGTCAAGGGTTGGTTGACCGGCTACTTCATTGGAAGCAGTGGCGTTTGCTGCATGCTCTTGAGCCCAGGTGATAGGAAGATCGCAGCCGGACTGGATGGCGAGAGATCGTCGAGGGCAGGAGGAACGCCCCTTGGCGCCATCACGGTGAGCGTAGAGATTATAGTAAGTGCGAAGGCCATGTATGAACGTGCCTTTGCACCACCGACACTGGAAAGAACGCGGATCATTTCCTTTCTGGAGTTTGAAAAAAGAAGGAGGAAGAGAAAAACAAAGTAAACGAATTAGTTAGAAGTTCAAATTGGGATGAGAGGATTGAGTCACTTACCTCGCCTTTAATATGAGTCGGCGGATGGTAGTACTCAAGCAAATGGGAGACCCGGCCTTTTTGCGCACGACGAACACCAGGAGTCTCGACAACTTCGATCTCAGAGGAGTCCTGATTAATATCGATACAAGTTGGTATTCCAGCCTAAGAGGTATAGAAGGAAATCTTGATTAGTCAGCTGTGAACAATCACGGATGAAGATGTAAAATAAAAAATACGAATGAAGATTTAAAATGAAAAATGAAGTACCGGTATGCCAACCGCCTTCTTGGGCTTCTTGGCTGGAGCTCGAGATAGGCCTGCTGAAGCACCAGAGCCTCTGGGCCGACCCTCGGCGCGAGATTTCTTCGGTTTCAACTTCTTCTTCTTTTTTGGTAACATTGCTAAAAAGTCATCGGCTTGGGTGATCTCAACAACAGACTCGAAATCAGATTCGTTGAGGGTGGGTTCGGAATTGTCAAAAGAACTATCAAGATTGATATCGGGTGGTAAATCACTATCACTGTTATCAATTGAAGGACGTTGAACGGAGAGTCTTGAGTCAGGGGACTGGATCACATAGCCGGGTCTAGGAGCAGTAGGACTACATGGACAAAGAACAGGGCCAGACGATGGAGGAGCAAGTTGGGAATCCGAGGCCATATTTATATTAATCTTTTCGATATTTGGGATCAAAAACGGAGAAAGATGATAAAAAGGTTGATAAGAATGAAAACTGTGGATTTATATATAGATATATGAATATATGGATATATAATGGTGCGCGTGCTCCAGGGGAAAACAAAAATGGATGCTTGCTCACCTTATATAGAATCGAAGAAGGTCATAAGCAGCCTCGATCCGCTCTGGGGTGGTCGCAATCAAATCCAAGATAAGGGCTGATGTCAGTTTAGCTTTGGACTAGAAGTAAGATAAGATGGAAGAAAGGGTTAGATGACATACCAAATAGTCCTGTTGGGATATTGAGAGCGTTGGTTTGGTGAAGATTTGGCCAGAAACTAAGTGCGATATCGCACATATCAGAAGGTTTTTTGCCAGGATTCGAAGGGGTTCCTTGGCGATGGTTGGGTTATGGCGTGTTTATCTGCAGAAATAGTGGAGGGAAGGTGTTGTATCGGAGAGATGGGATGTCGAGTGATGGTCTGATAGTGGCAGCAGCTTGAGATCTGTCTATCTGACATGACCCGCTACATACTGCTCTGAGAGTGGCTGCGGGGCACTTATTTGACCCGCCGCGCTAATGATCCGACCCGCTCGGGACTGAATTTCAAAGGAAGAGCGGCAGCGGGTCGCCTGGAAACTCAGCCCCCTAGCATATGTAGCGGCTGCGGGGCGTACCGCCCCGCATCCGCTTTTCGAAGCGGGTCGCTTCAACTGTTGATACAACTTGGAGGAGGAATGGATCTTTCAAATGCTGACAAATGGTTTGATGCTAGGGCAGAGAAGGTCGGCCGGATTCTGATAATCAGAATCATCTGGAGGGAATGACTAACCCATTTGCCCATACTTCTCCTTGATTTAGACATTGTCACTTCATTTTTATTTTCCGGTTGTAAGCTTTCAGAGGATTGACTCCAACAATTGAACAAACTAGTAGGAAAAAAGAAGCTTGTCATTGATCTAAGATAAAGGACTTAAAATAAGTGTACTTGCACGGTTCTTGAACCGCAAATGCTCCGCTTTGTGCTCAAGTCCCGTGCAGTGCTGCAGATTGATTGCCTAATGCAGGCTTTTTTCTCATTCTCCATGCGTTTGTATATATATTCCACAAATCAGTTTCAGAAGGAATTTGACTTGTATGAAATAGATCAGGAATCAAAACAGTTATGAGATTTCTGTTTTGATTCTTGATTGAATCTTTTAATTAGATTGTCATGGATGGTCTAATGCGGCCTGTGATATGGGCTGAATCCTCAACCTCTTCCACAACCGCAAGCCCTTCCTCTTACAAAGCCAGGTACATTAGTCTGTTTAGGAAATCAATGAGTCACTGGGTTATGCAGAAAGATGCAAGCAATAACAGGTATCACTAGCTTTGATTTGACATCCTCAGAATAGTGAGTCATCCAAATGGTAAGTTCTTTTGTTACTCCCATAATTTCTCCTAGTAAGATTTGTTGCATCAGGTCTTTTATGTTGTCTACTCCCTCTTCGTTTTCTTGATTGAGCTTGGGTACTGCTGCTAGACATCAAGAGGTTTGATGCCGTCAAGATGGGACAGCATTGGCTCTTGACATTTGTAAGGAAGGTCGGTGGTATAAGGTTGCACAGAATAGGTCAAAAACTCCAAAAAAACACCTCGGACGCTGAGAATGCTATGAAAACCGCCAGATATGTCATTTGCTGAAGTAAGCAGATAGAGAAAAAACAATGAAATGAGTTATGACACAGGATTTATAACTTGATCCACCTTGTACAACACTGATACCCATCTCATTATAAAGGAACTAGCACATCTGGGCGGCGGGCGCCGCATCAGCAGCTCACATTGGCCTGATACCGCTGCTATTCCTGCCTAAGTAGGTATCAGTCTTTGACAAAGTGCCATTACCATTAGTCTCTGTGCATGGTTGAGTGTGAAGTGGATTTTGGACCACCTTAAGATACTCAGACAACCACATTGTGGACAGACATACACTATACCAGATTGCAAATTTACCGCTGAGTTTAGAAAATTAAAAAGACATAGAAAATTATACACAAGGCAGAAGGGGTCAAAAAAATATGGAAAAATAAGGGTTGCATTCCCCTGTGTGTGCCCATCATTTTGCATAATTTTAAATATTTTTACGGCAGCAGTGTATATCAGGTCAGAAACTCAGTTTACGTCCAAAACTGGCAGTCATGGAGGCATTAACCTTGTGAGACCAATAAAATTGTCAACTTTGTGTCAACATCTGGAATATCTGCCCATTCTGAAAGCTGCATGTTTAACTTACCAGATACACATCAGAATGAGTGGTGTGTGTCCAAAAATGAAGAAGGCACAGCAATCACCGTCCTCAACAGTAAAGCTAGAAAAGCTTATAAATCTGTTCCGCAAGGGTTTTAGCATCCAAATGGAAACTGTAGATCCAGTATGTGGCTTTTATAATGCGCAACTGCCAGTTTGATTGAAAGAAAATTGTTGTATTTGTGATTGTTGAAAAGTTTCTGCCCAAGCCGGGGTAGTTTTGGACAAAATTTGAGTTTCTGACCAAATACACCCCAAAATCATTTTTCTATGTAACATCTTCAAAACTCAAGGTAAAAATATGTAAAAATATGCAAGATGATGGGAAATCAAAGACTGATTCAACCATATTTTCTTTGAATTTTTCCTACCTCTCATGCATTTCTGAGAATTTTCTACATCTTGACTTTTCTAAACTCCATGGTATATTATTGATTTGGTGTAGTGATA
The DNA here is from genome assembly GCF_000204055.1 of Melampsora larici-populina 98AG31. Taxonomy (NCBI): domain Eukaryota; kingdom Fungi; phylum Basidiomycota; class Pucciniomycetes; order Pucciniales; family Melampsoraceae; genus Melampsora; species Melampsora laricis-populina. The sequence continues at coordinate 1,672,958 of NW_006768767.1, read as the reverse complement.
CCATCTTCTCATACTTTCTAAGCTTGGCTTCTCACCATCTCTTGCACCCGTGTAAGCTTTCTTTTTCACTTATGAATATAAATTCTGACAATTTACTATAAATTCATTGGGTATTTGATCACAAAGCATGTGCTCTTACTACTACTTTTTTACTCAACCTGGTGAAGTTAAAGTGATTGATTGATACATTACACTAGACCTTAGACGGGCCCGCCCGCCCTTACAATTAAAATGGTATAATCCTTACAATTGAATGAATTGAAGCACAAGTCACAGTCAGGCAAAGAGAAAGAAATTACTTATCAGGTCACTGACAATGACACATATTTACTCAGCTGACTGCATTAGCTTGAATCAAACAGGCATTGTGTAGCAGGCAGCTGAGCATAGTTCACCAATGAGGATGATGATGTACCCCATTTGGGATCATACCTATCTTAAACACATAGGCCAAAAGTGCCCTAGATTCCTGTGATGTTTCTCAAAGTGCTCACCAAAACTGGTACATGTCAAAGGTTCAACATATCCTTCAGTAACTTGTGACAAAAACATGATCAGCTGAAATGCACATCTTACAAAAAAAGTCACAATGCAAATGTCTCTAAATGACAGCAAGATAATCCCTTATGATACTGAGATATTGTTGAACGTTCTCACTTATAAGAATTCAGTATCTTGAGAAGAACTTTATTATACTTTGATATAACCCTTCCTCCAACAAGAAAAACCTACTCAGCTTTGGTTGGGAAAATAAGTTCAAGACCAGACTACCAAAAAACCAAGAGGTTGAAATTCAAAGGAAACCTCAAGGGCTCATTATTCAAGGATCCTACTCCACTTGAATTCATAAAAATCAATTACTTTGTATGTATTTTGTTTTACATCAGCTTTGAAATCATTAGAATTATTTTTGATCTTTGATTTGAAAAATTAGTATTCGGGACAGATTGTAAGGAGGGGCGAGGAGATCATCCAAAGAAGGACAAACCTGTAGTTCTTTCATCTCATCTTCAATCACAATGTCCTGTTCAAGTTGCTCAGAGTTTACAACCTAAGGTACAAGTTGAGCAATATCAGAAAACCTAATTAGTGATTGGAATCATTAAAGCAGAATACATACTATTGGCTGAAATCAGGATCAAGGGTAGGATAATATGTTTCCTAAAACATTTGAATAAGTGAGCTTGTAAAAGTCAAATCGTTAAGATTACTGAACCTGCTACTAAGATTAGTCACAGGCAATCGAATCAAATCAGTGGCTCTAGAAACAATTTGAGACTGTAGAGTTTCAGATTAGAAGCTTAAGTCATAGACAAAGCCAAGGAAGGATAAGGCTCACTTGATTAGGTTTCAGGAAATCTTTGAGTTGAGATAAGTTTGAGTTGATTAGCATTGTACCATGATGAACAGAACGATCTCGTGTAAAGATATAAGCTGAACCTGAGACCTATATGTTCAAGAATGTCAATTCCAACAAAAACTTTGACTTCATACCCAAAAGGGGTTTATACAAAACCCCTTACCTTATCTGATCCTAAACAAATATCATGTCAAGAGTTTAGTCCAATATCAGGAAGACCTGATGAGATAAGTGATCGAGCCACAAGTTCTCCTGGAGCTAGAGAGCTGATAGATCAATTGAGGGAATGAAGGGTAGTACGCTATCTTGAACGTTCTTGGGCCAATCTACAAAGTCATATCACATGGCTCAGTTGATATTTTTATACGCTGGTGAGCTGACATTGTAGGGAGTATAAAATGGTCATTTCTGCTCCTGTACCATCCATCTGATTTTGAAAGTAAATTCAAGCATGAAAAATGAGTTGAATTTGTAGGGACAATTAGACAAACACTTGCTCTAACATGTCTGAGATATGTTTGCGAACAATCACTACTACATTTGGCTCCATTGGAGAATGTGAGATCATCTCAGAAAGATTGGCTTAAAGGCAACAAGACAGTCATTTGCTCAGACCCACAAACCAATTTAAGAACACAAAGATAGAAAGACAGAAAGATGACTAACCAAACAAGTGTAGCAAATGTTCTGCACCCTAAATATCACTCATTAATTTATTCTCTGATTCAGGCCGTTTACAAATATCGATATAATAAATAATGACCAAGAGCTTTATCAAAGTAAACTTTGATTCCGGCTAATACTTCATGTAGTAGATTTTTGGATATTGATAAAGTTTTTGATTTGGATTCGTATGTTTCATATTCTTGAAAGATCATACTAACTGTCAGATTTCTTGGTAGTGTGACAACCTGGTTTAAGAAATCAAAAGTCTTCAGATCAGTTTGATGACACCAAGATAGCAAAGAAGGGCTTATAGGATTATAGTCTTACTTGATTCTTCCATCTCACTGCTTCCCAATTGTCTACTTGTTGTAACTTTAACGGTTCTAAGATCATGATCCGAATAATGGGTCTTTTTGAAGGTTCTTCCTCCTTAAGACGTCCAGAAAGAAGTCAAATGAGTAATCCAATACATAAAAATGGATGGACAGATAAAACAAAACCCTGTACAGTTTCAATCCCAATATCTCTACTCTTTTTCGTACCTCTTTGTTCGGGTTTCTTACCCTTATCTAAACTTGATCCAATCCCTAACTTATGCTTGATGATCAATGTCTCAGGAATATCTTTAAGTCTTCAAGCTTCATTTAATTCTTCTTGTTTCCTTAAGTTCTCTTCATTTGATTTTGATAATCTATCTTCTGGTACCCATTCATCCCATGATTGTTTCCATCCTTTGTAATATACCCAATAATATATCCCTTTTTTGGATGGTGAAGTTCCATCAGCTTTTCAATCTTCAGCTTTGAGGACCTTATTGAGAGCAATAACCAATTCAGACATGATGGATTAAAGACGTGAGATGATGGTTTTAGATATCTTTCAGCACAATCTGTTCAACTCACCTTAGCTTCATAAATTAAAGGTCCACGATAACACAAAACACATTCATTATCCGCAAATGCCAGTTTGACCATTTCGCTTTTGATAGGACTCAACCGGCAATGTACATATCGATACGAGAAAAGTACAATGAATGACTTGGTGTAGGGGCACTTGAGGTTCTGGGTTGGAATAGATGGTATTGCCTCAGGTTGTTGTGAGATGAGGATCACTGCTGGTTCACGTCAATTCGCAGCAATGCGTTCAAGTGATCAACTTTCAAACCAATCCCGGATCCACACACTTGCAGTCAGTTTAGGATTCTATCTGTTCAAACTGATTCAACATTACTTCACTCACCTCTCAAGCTAATAATCTCATTTGGAACCTCATCATCCTTTGTCCTGCGGTACTTAGATTGAATCAATCTCCAGCCTGTCAAAGAGTTGACCTGTAGTGAACTCGGCTGGCATTGTAACGGTTTCTGGCGGTACGTACAGAAAAGGACAGATTGTGAATAAAGAGTGTGACACAATCAGAAGGAATAGACAAGCGAAGTGAGGAAGAAGAGAAGACTGATAGGTTGGGAAATCAATGAGTAGTGACATGACCTAATGCAGGGGCGAGTGAAGGGGGATCAGCACAATTAGAGCTTACGGATTGGATTGAGTATGGGCTTTATCACGCAGGGGGTGTTGAGTAATGGCTTAGATGAAGATAGAAATGAATATAGCACGGACATTTTGAATAAAGACAAAAACGTGTGTGTGATCATATATTTAAGGCAATTGAAAAATTTAGAAGAAGTTGAAGCAGAGTTCAGAAAGACGGAATGAAAAATTGGAAAGTGTTTTTGTGCATAGTACGATGTTGGAAGGGAGTTAGTGAAGACGGAATGAGAAATTGGAATTTTGAATTGTAAAACTGAAGGGAGTAGTAATGGTAGTAAGTGGCCTAGCCCAAATGAAAAATTCTACTAAAAACGGAAGTTGATGCAGACTGGTAGATTTATGGTTTTGATACTTGGGTATGGGTTGAGTATTCTTCTCCGAGATAACATGAAAGAAAAGTCTTTGTGCGGAAGCCGGAAAGAAAAGTAGATGTGGTAGCAAAATCAAAAATGGATATTGGATTGAGCACTTATCTAAATGGTTACCAATTGCAAAGGTAAAACTTGACACCAAGACCTGCGGTAAAATGGGAGAAATTTTGGATATAAAAGAGGAGATGGAAAGGGGGAATATTGAATACTCACGTCCCTCAACAGCAAACCATGGAGTCATATTTACGTCAATTGGTGGCTGAAACAGTAGGGATGTCAATGTGAGTGTAGGTTTGTAGGCCCCGGCTTTCAAGCGGAAACTCAGCATTTAATGTAACCCTGGCGGGAGGCATAAATGCTGAATCTTTGCTTGAAGGGGGGGGGTTTACAAATTTACATTTATTTAATCAGGTTGTTGTTTCCAAGGCTGCTCCTTTCACTGGAATTTCTAATTTCTATCATCATCTCCTGGTACTCCATACCAAGTCTCTGTATAACCCCAATGATGGTAATTCACACTAAATGGTAAAAATCAACTCAAGATATAATCAATCTCAATGCAATGTGGTTTTGAAAACTTACCCATATGTATAATGATATTCCTTAAAGCAAAAAAAGTCAAAAACACCATCCCAACATAGATCAAGGCTGAGGCATCCCAGCAATATTTGATTCAATACACCAAAGGGTGACTACTTAATTGATACCCTGACTGTCAGAAAAAATGTTATGAAAATTTGTTGTTGGTGAGTTCTTGGGTGAATGGACTTTTTTGGGAGTTGAATGAAATAGATTGCTCCCAATTGAGTCCAGAAGCATTTAGAAGGGGGTCCTCAAGATTGAAAAAATGTTTTGGCTCAATTATAAGAAGGAACAGACGTAAATGGACAACCAATGGGTCGGGATGAACCAACGGTAAGTAGAGTATTTTGACTTATGTATAATACAAATTCAGAACCATAAAAGATGAAGAGTTCATGAAACATTGAAAGAAACCTTACATCTAGGCCAAAGCTTTAACCCAATTGATATCAGGAAGTGAGACAACGTAAACTTCATGCTTTCCTTTAGATTTCTACAAGTTCAAATTATCAGCAAGAGACTGATGATGTTTTTTTTATGTTTATTTTTCAAAACCTCAGCTCAAATTTGAGTTGTGCAATTCTTTGGCAAATTGTTAAACATCCAAACCTTCATAAATACTTGGAGAAGAACTTGATTCAAAATTTCATAGCCCTTTGATGGAGGCACTTGATCACTGATATTCATTTGATAGTACTTCATGGTATACCACTTATGCACAGGAAGTAAAGATGAAGTATGCAAAACCACACATGAGGAAGGCCCACAACCAACAAAATTGCTTATATTTACAATTCCCCTAGGCAAACACAACAAACTTTAACTTGATGAGGTGAAGATGATCTTGAGGTGTAGTGTTGAGAAACTCAAGCTGCTGACCGCTTTAGTACTTTCACCACCACAAGGGGTGAACAATACACAAAAGAGGATGTCTAACACCTCCAAGTAAAAGTGCTAGAGTTCCCTAAGGGCTGCTCTTTCTAATAATAAAAAAATAAGATAAATAAAAAATGTACTCTACTAAAGCCTCAATCATTTCTGATGGTAATAGGCTCACAAAAAAAGATAACTCTCAACACCAATTAGGTGTTATTCAAGACTTGACTTTAATGGACTACAGGCTTGTATTATAAAAAAGGAATGTAATGCTACATAAAATTAAATATCTCCCCTTTGTAAGGGGGGCCGATTTTGAAGTGACCAAGGACTGCAGTAGTAAATTCATCCAATAAAACTACAGCTCTATCAGTGGTAGGGCAAAAGAAAATAAGATGAGACAAAAAATGATCTAGAACATCTTTTATCGAGTACGATGTGTTAAGAAAAGGAAACAAAGAACAATCAAGTTTGAGGAACAACGTGTATAAGAAGAAAGAAATTTCGTGAAGTATTTTGAAGACAGTTTTTAGGTGAAGATCAATTGATAATCAAGTGTTAGATATAGTGACACATTTAAAGAATTCAGTTAAGGCAACTTGTTTTTTGTTACCAAAAAACAACTCGGACTCAAGCATCTCAGCATATTTTTGCAAAGAGTTGTCTAGTTTGAGACCAGAAACCGTATCACTGCCCTCTATGTGAGCTAAAACGATGTGGACAGCTGCTAAACCTCCCCGCCTATCAGTTCCTTCCACCATTACTCCAAGTTCATTGGCTATCCTCACTGATCTGTTTACTCTCTTATTGTTCATTCTTGATGACTGACTGTTTTGTTTTGTCTTGGTTTATAGAAACTACTTGAAGAACATCTTTGGGCAGATATGACTTCCTTAAACCTCAAAATGAACCCTTTTGATTACTCATCTTCATTCACAAATCTTTTCTGCTTCACAAAACAAATCATCCCAAAACTAAATTCACCTTTGATCTCGTGATTTATTCAACATTACAACTCTTGCTTACAACACATAGCACCTTGATCGGATGAAAATTAAACTGTTTTGAGACATCAGATGTCTTTATTAAAGAGTATTTCAATAGGGTAAACAAGAGAAATCATTGAGCTTATTGGTCTATTTTGAAGAGGTTCATTCTTTTTGACTTTTCTCTGAATTGTTCTAATTCAGTACTGATGCTCTTTGTGTAGCTCTTTATAATCTTATCAGAACGATCTTGACCACCGACTTGAGTACAAATGGTTTTAGAGAAAGTGGTTTCAAATCTATCAGTGATCAGGGTTTATAACTGGGTCTGGTCGCAGGTCAACAGGATCCAGTCTGGTACGTGGTCAATCCAGATGAGTGTGTTATAAACACTAAAAAAAGCTTATACATTGCTTTCTTTATATACAAATTGATCTGAAAGAAAACACTACCTCATTCACATGATGACCTCATTCCTTAGATCATAAAATCTATACTCGCTTCACAAGATATCAATGGACAAAGAAAAACAAGGATCATTATCATTACACATTGAATTAAAGACATCAATAAGATAACTTACTTATCAAGGACACTGTTATATATATATATTGCATTTAAGGCATTTTGATTACAACAAACATTAACAAACCTGAAAACAAACATTAAGGGGTTTCAAGTTAAGTTTTTTTACGTATTTTTACGTTACAAAAATTTGGCCGTTGTCGTAAAATGTGCGTATTTTTTTGAAACGGGGGACCTTTTTATGTCTCCCGTTTTAAAAATACGTTGTTTTTAGGCAAAAAATTTTTACAAAAAACTTGCCCAAATTTGTAAAAATCACACAAAAATTATACAAACTTGAAACCCCTTATTGAAACTGTAAGGTTGTCGAGAATAGAATACATCAAAAACCTCATGATTGGGTAAAGATCCTAAAAATCAATCGATAAAGTAAACCATCAACGCAACGAATCCGTTAGTATCAAATTTAGAAGATGAAATGATGAAATCAAACAATCAAATCTAACTTACTGAATCCTATGTCAAGAATGAGAAAGCAAGGCATATGTTGAGTTTGAAATTGAGGGTAGTTGATCATTGACATATCATAATTGAGTGAAGAGTTTTGAGCAAGGTAATTTTGAAAAGGTGGTTTATGGTTTATGTCATGTGGAACCAATATGCAAAGTGTGGGTTTATGGAAATTGGGGAATGAAGGAAAAAGAACAATGACTTGTGACGAAAGAGATAATACATCATTCAAACACACTGCGTACATGTGTAATGAAGATAGGAGGAATCTTGGGGAGAGATCTTTTGGACATGTGGAGGGTTATACTGTTTGAAAGGGACCCAGCAGGAGGAAATGGGGACTTCTCTTGATAATGATGTTATTCTACTGTCATCCTTGAAGTGTGTGTGTGTGAAGATGTGAATTTGTTTGATATATAATTGGACAAAACAATCCTTTTGTTTTGTTCACCTCCTACTACATAGACAACAAATGTCCTTAAAATGAACCTTTATTGTTCTTTTCATACAGATACTACATAGTATCTTAATGAAAATTTCCGACCTCCCCTTTCACACTTGCTTCTGTCATATGAGGCAATACAATAACCGTACTAATGCATAAGTTTATACAATGCACCCCACAATCTAAATGCATATTTTTATGCATTTTGGGGGTGTAGGTCAAAAAGCATAACCCATTCATTTGCATACGAAAGTGAGTCGCCCCAAATTATTCATTTGCGCGGGTTAGACTGTATAATGGGTTCATGGAGTTTGTTGAAATTTTTCCATGTGAAATATCAAAGTTCAGTTTTCCAGATAGGCTCATCCAGTTTTCTAAGCGGAATTTCCCCTAATTTCCCTTGAATGAGGAGTTCAGCACAAGCTGAGAGCTCAAAGATGGTCAAGCTCACTGATCATGAGATGTTTCCCTAAGCACTGGCTAAGGCTAGGACACACAAAGGCAGATGGGATCAGACACACTTGGGACACAATTGCAAGGCTGTCAACCCCCCTCAACGTCAAGCGGGGATCTGGTGGTCCTTGTGTAAAGATTGGCCAACTTTCTGTGGAGAAGGTGAGTACAATCACCAAGAATTTATAGACTGGGTAGAAAAAGCACCAGTTAAAATAATGATGCCTGATATTTTGATTGCTTCAAAATTATTGATTGTATTTACAGGTGTTGCAAGACAATGGCTTTCAGACGAAATGAAAGATGGACCCAGGAGTAGAAAATGGGCAGAATGGAAAGAAGCCATTCAAAATAGATTTGGAAACAGCAAGGGTGCCACTATACTATACAGTTATGAGTATAGTTGGGTATAGTATAGGTTAAATTGTACTATACTATACTCTGTATAGTATAGTTGGAACTATACTTTTCTCAACTACACTCAGTATAGTATCAATTGATCAACTATACATGGACAAGGGTTACACGAGTTTTCCATCAGCATGTTCAACTATACTGCACAGTATAGTATAGTATAGATGAGTATGGTTGTACTATACTATACCATTTATAGTTCAAGTACAGTATAGTTGAACTATACTATACCAAGTATAGTCAAAGTATAGTGTAGTATAGTATAGTATAGTGGCAGCCTTGGAAACAGCCAGTGGAGGATTTAACATGGAAAGAGCCTTCTTAAGAGATAGGTTTCAACCTGAATTTCATACTGATTGTGTGAAATGGGCTAGTAAACAACAACAGAGAGTTAAAAGTTTCAAACCTGATGCTACAAGCACTGAAGTTGTTAACAAAATATTATGGATGATACCAGGTACTATGCAAATTCCAATTGGGAATATAATTGGACCTACAGGTAACTCGACAGAATTTATTTTAGCCTTTGAAGAAATTGTTAATGTATGGTACCAGTAAAAAGGAATATACCAATCAAGAACAATTCAACAAGACTGTTGACAACACTGCGCAGACTAGCAGCACTAGAGCTCAACCATCTACTACTGAGAGAAAAGGTAATAAATCCTGTAATAAATGTGGTAGTACAGACCCAACACATGTGTGGAAGACATGTAGAGGGCAAGGGAAGATGATTTAGAAGATGTCTTGAGAATAAAAATGTGGGAAGAATGGAGTTCAGGATTGACCACAGGTTATAAGTGATTAGCGAGAAGGTAAAGAGCATCCTCAAAGAGTCATGAGGGAAGTCTTTTGTTGGGGATGGTAAAGAAGCACAGCAACATGATCATGTGCTGAGAGCAAGGCTTACCAAGAATGTTTGTCATCACTACATCCCCCTATGGCACCTGTAACCTATTCTCTTTTCTAGAAGCTTGCTCCTGGTCCAAGGGATTGATATCTTTCATAGTAAAGATAATTTTTTTACATTTGGCAATGATGCCAAAAAGCAAAAATTTGGTTTACCACTTCAGAGACCAATTCTGTCAGGATTACAAGTCAAGAAAGAAATACAAATGAACTTGATAACTCCCAACCTGAATTGGAAAAAGTCTCGTGTGAGAAGGAAGATGATTTGATGCCTGAAATCAATGAAGCAAAGTTTAGTCCTAAACTTACAGCAGGTGAAAAGAAAACATTTGTTGACCTAATTATCCAATATAAACATCAATTTGAATTGGGTGAGAAAGAATTAGAAAGCATCAAGTGAGCATTAAACTCACCATGGAGAAGCCTTATCCTCCAATATTGAGGAAAGCTGTGTATCCTGCTAGTCCCAGGAACAGAGTAGAAATTGAAAAGCATATTGATGAACTCTTGAGACTGGGAGTAATTAGAAAGGTAGGCAGGTCAGAAGAAATAGATATAAGATCACCAGTCATCATTGCTTGGCATCATGGCGAATCAAGATTGTGCGGATATTTCAGAGCACTTGATACTTATACTGAACCAGATAGGTATCCATTACCCAGAACTGAACATGTCTTGATTAACCTGGGTAAAGCAAGATATATTACGCTCATGGAGGTTTTGACAGGTTTTCATCAAAACATAGTAGAAATCATGAGTAGGATATTCCTCATGATAATTTGTCATATGGGTATATATGAGTTTGTTAGAATGCCATCTGGAATTAAAAATGCACCAGCATTTCTCCAACGGATGATGGACACAGAATTCAGCAAAGAATTGAGAGAAGGATGGCTCAAATTTTCATAGATGACATAATAATTTTTCGTGATAACTATGATGAACATACCATATGTTTAGAAATAGTCTTGAAGAAAATTAAAGACATGGGAATGACAATTTCTCCAAAGAAGTCTAATTTTGGATTCAATGAAGTGAAAGTGTTAGGCCATTTATTATCAGGACTGTGGATAGCAGTACATCAAAATAAGACTGTTGCAATACTAAGGGCACGTTCACTTAAGGAATTTATGACTGGAAATCACATTCTGTAAAATTTTTAATGCAAAAATGAAACATACACCACCAAATAGACACTTTAAATTTTGCAGAATGTGATTTCTCACCAGAAATCGCTCAAGTGAACGCGCCCTAAATAAACCCCACCTAAAAATATTGAAGAGATGCAATGTTTTCTTGGGTTTGCAAGTTACTATAGAAATTTTTTAGCAGTTTATGGGAAGATTGCAAACTTCCTTTACAAATTGACATCAAACGGAGTTTCCTTTGAAATGACAAAACAAAGATTGGAAGCCTGGAGTAAGATTCAAAAGATGATAACAGAAGCACCCGTTCTGTTACAACCAGACTTCACTAAACCTTTTAAACTATATGTAGATGCTTCTTTTGAAGGTTTAGGCGCTGCATTTCATCAAGTTCAGATTATTGATGGAAAATCTAGAGAGGGACCAATAGTATTTATTTCTAGACAACTAAAAGACAGTGAAACTAGATACAGTTCACCTCAACTAGGAGCTTTAGCTCTAGTATGGGCACTAGAAAAATTGCACTATTATCTAGATGGAGTTTACTTTGAAGTCATTACGGACTGCACAGGTGTTAGATCACTCATGAACATCAAAACACCCAACAGGCATATGTTGAGATGGATGTTAGTTATTCAAGAGTACAGACCTCATATGACTATAACTCATAGACCAGGAAAGATGCATAATGATGCAGATGGACTGAGTAGGATGGCACTGCCTAATAATAGCAGTAATCCTGCATGGGATCTTGAGGACACAGACATGGAGATTCCAGTCATGGGTATCAGTCTGGCGGAATTGAGTGACAAGTTCTTTGAAGCAATCAAAGAAAGTTATCAATCGGATCCCAATACCCTAAAATTACTCAAACTCTTATCTAAAGATAAAGCAGATTTAGATCTTTCAACTACCTTGGAATCACCGTGGAAAGGTTACTATGCAGAAGGTAAGATATCACTGCAATCAGGGTTGTTGTACTTTTGAGAAAAACATACATCAGTTGTAGTTTTGGTATCAAAAATTCATAAAGAACAGATATTGAAAGTTTTTCATGATGAGTTTGTATCCGGTCACTTATCAACAGACATAACTCTTGAGAGAATTCATACCACAGTGTGGTGGATAAGATGGAAACTAGATACTGAAGAATATGTAGCAAGCTGTAATAGGTGTCAGAAAGCAAATACAGCTACGGGTAAGAGGTATGGACTTCTTCAACAAATTGAAGCACCAACTTACCCATGGCAGATGATTAATATGGACTTTGTCACAGGATTACCACCAGGAGGAAGTGAGAATTATAACACTTGTCTAGTAGTTGTAGACAGATTTTCTAGGCGGACAAGATTTTCACCATGTTATAAAGCATCTCCAGCAATAGATATTGCATTTCTTTTTTGGGAAAGATTGATATCTGATGTGGGATTACCAAGAGTAATTATCAGTGATAGAGACCCCAAATTCACATCAGAATTCTGGAAAAGTCTTTTCCAACTAATGGGGACTAAGTTGGCTTTCTCTACAGCCTATCATCCTCAAACTGATGGTTTGAGTGAAAGGAAAATTGGTATATTGGAAGACTTTGTAAGAAGATACTGCGCTTTTGGTCTTGAATTCAAAGACAAAGATGGCTATACTCATGACTGGTTAAGTTTGTTACCTGCCTTAGAAATAGCCTACAACAGCAGTGTTCATAGTACCACAAAGAAATCACCTTTTGAAATTGAAAGAGGTTATTGTGCACGTCTACCAAAGGAAAAATTTAAGACAAGAGATGTAGAAATCTATCCCACATCTTTATCTTTTGCTTCCATGACCAGTAGAGCAAGGACATTTAGAAGAACATAATAAAGAAACATGAAATAAGACACAATGTGAACCAAATTTCAAAGTTGGTGATCAAGTTCTTTTGTCAACAACAAACTTTACTAACATGGAAGGATCTAACACTACAAGAAACATAACATTTTCTGGGCAGAAAATTAAATTATTTGTATACAAACATCTGGAAAGGGCAGAAAGAGAGCAAAAAATATGAAATAATATGCATCCTGTTCCTTGGTTTTAGATCTCCAATCTGCATATTTTTCCGTATTTTTAGGGTTCATATTGGTGAGTGTACTAACAATAAACCCTCATAATCATCAGATTACCACCTGTGACAGATGCTGGAGTTTGGCTGATCAGTGCCGAGAGAAAATTTTGATTACTACAAAACCCCATACCTTTGTCAATTATGGCTCAAAACACTCGATTTTGGGTGCATCGGAAAGCTGGTATTTGCCTGAAGATAGTTCATAAATGAAGCAAATACGTGGCGGGCCTGCAAAGAAAGATATCCCCGATGAAATTGAATTTCACATATCATCAAATAGAATGTCAGTCA
>NW_006768767.1:1648813-1659677 GCF_000204055.1 Melampsora larici-populina 98AG31 | reverse complement strand
AAGAGTGTTTTGAGCCAGGAATTCAAAGTTATGGGGTTTTGTAGTAATCAAAATTTTCTCTCGGCACTGATCAGCCAAATTTCATCATCTGTTACAGGTGGTAACCTGATGATTATGAGGGTTTATTGTTAGTACACTCACCAATATGAACCCTAAAAATACGGAAAAATATGCAGATTGGAGATCTCAAACCAAGGAACAGGATTCATATTCTTCCATATTTTTTGCTCTGTTTCTGACCTTTCCAGATGTTTGTATACAAATAATTTAATTTTCTGCCCAGAAAATGTTATGTTTCTTGTAGTGTAAGAAACTAAGAGATCTCTTTGTCAAACCTTTTGTTATCTCTAGGCTAATAGGACCATATGTGGTAGAACTAATACTAACAGGTGACATGGAAAGGAAACATCCTGTATTTCCAGTGTCCCTTGTAAAAAAGTATCACTGTCCTGAAGGAAATAAATTCCACCAGAAAAGCAAAACAATTATACCTAAATTTACTCCAGAGACAGAAAAGAAGTTCCTTAAGATACTAACAGAAAAAAGAATTAAGGATAAAGATAACAAAGATGTTATATTATATTTGGTCAAATACAAAAACCAAGGAGCTGATTCAGATGAATAGTTACCCACAGAAAAAGTTCCCAATGGTAAAGCAACTCTCAGAGCATACAGCACCGCCAACATATTATCCTTGGCTCTGGGTACCCAGTTAACAGCGGACAGTTGTGTCCGAGTGTTCATCAGGTAGCTGTGTACCAAGGCAAATATCCGATGTTACGGCGGTCACTTTTGTTGAGGATATCTTGGACATTCAGCTACCAAGGAGATCTTTGAACCAAGCTGAACTCGGCCGAGCACAACCGATGATATATACCTTTGGCCAATTTGTCTCCAAGGTACTATCGTGGATTACCATCGGACAGTCCTCTCCGAGTCCAACACAGAATGGCTTATCCAATGTAATTAGAATAGACCGACAAAATTATATTGTTGGCCGTTCTTATCCAAGTTTAATTCAGCTCGGCCAATCCCTTTTGAGGATATCTTGGCTGTGAGTTTTTGAGGGTAAGGAAAACCTTGGACAGCTCTGACTGAGAGTAAGGAAAACCTCGGACAGTTCTGACCAATGTTTCCTTGTATTTGAAATGCATTTTTTTTATAAAACTAAAAATTCAAAATTCAAAATTGAAATATCCCAACAAAAGAACATGAATTAAGAAATAAGAAGGGAAAAAATAAGTTGATATAGAAATCAGGAATCAAAAATGATGATAACCCAAAAATTAAAAATTGAAAATTAGTCAAAAATTTGTAAAAACCAAAATTGAAAAATCAAAATCAGATCAAAAATCAAAACCTAAACTGAAACTTCAAAAACAAAAAATGAAAAATTTGAATGAAAGATGAAAATAGAAATCAAGACAAAATACCCAATCGAAATGACTCCAGATTCAAAGCTCTTCCAAAGGTGAGACCTTCAAAGAAATTTACTTTGACTTCCACTCCGACTGAGTATGCAGCATTTATGGGAATCTCTTTAAGGTCAAAGGCATGACAAATTTAAAGATGTATGAAAGATGTCGTGCAAAAGATCCTTCAAGTTCCATGGTCTCAATCATTTACTCTGACCAACGGTAAATCTTAGGTCTCGGAAATTCATATTATTGACTATGGACCAATCAATCATCCTGATCAGTATTCCAAAAGTTTAGTGATCTTTGGCCCACGGCAACTTTGGAATATTGATGGTGAGATGATGCACAGTGACCCTCATGACATACCCACTGACAAAATCAATTTTTGTCCTAGAGAAAGGAACTGTGTATTCAAAGGGTAAGCCATGTGGAAAACAACAACATCTTTCCCCTGCCTCTTTTTTCCTCCATAGTACATCAAAATTATCTCCAACAACGGGTACACTTACAATTTCCTAACAATGACACAATCAGTGGATGCTGTGTTAGATGCATTTGTGGATGATGTATCAGATGATTCAAACTGGGAACGGAAAGCTGTGGATGATGCATTGGACTCCTTAACAGATGACGTTGTGGAAAGCAAAACTTCCTCCAAACTCATCCTTTTTATACATTTGATTTTGCTCAAAGAGTTCAATTTTTTTACTCACAATCACTCGCAATAGCTTGTTCTGAATCAGAGCAGAGAAATTTTTTAGTTAAATTTAATTCATTTTATTTTATCATTTCATTCAAAATCTACAGAGACAACTGTCCTACATCAAAGCCAAAGTAATAAAGTAAACAAAATAAAAAAAGTATAGGAAACAAAACAAAACATAAGATAAGTAAAAAAAGAGAAGAAAACAAAATGGAGACAAAGAAAGCAGTCAGGTGAACACTAAGAGAAAGATAAACAACAATCGATCTGTAGCAATCGGAGGTAACGGAACCAAATCAAAAAGATCTCGGTGATTGATCAAAAGCAAAGCAATCAGCATACGGGTATCAGAAGAAAGGTATTGATTAGTTGAATCAGAAGTAAACAAAACAAAAGAAGAACAGGAAACCAAACAAAATAAACATACCTGGGTTTGAAACCAAACAATCAAGTCAAATAGGGGCTAAATTAACAAACATATCCGTCGATTAGAGGTGTAACAAGGGAAGGAGTTAAAACAGAATCGGTCGGAGCGAAGTAAAAGAAAGCAATCGGTCAGAATCAATCAGGTGGAATAGGAGGAATCGGTCGGAGCTTGGGCAGTTGAAAGATATAAGAAGGAGGGTATCGGATTGGATCACATCTGAGTGTTCGTGTCTGAGGGGGTGTGTGTGTTTCTTAAAAGTGTCTTGGTGTTCGCATCGAAGTGTGAATGTTCTTGTGATCGAGTAAAAGTGTTTGAGTGTTTTGATTTGAGTGTATTGTGTTTGAAAAAGAGATTGTGCACGAGCAACCTAGTTTCAAAGAGTTAGAAGAAAAGAAAGGGTTTTAGTTAGTTCAGTCAAGAATCAGTTTGAAGGAAAGGGAAAAGAAGAAAAGAAAGAATAGGAGCTTACCTTATTAAAAGAGAGAATTGTAGTGTTAAAGTGTTGTTTAGAGTACTCGGTGTAGAGTGTTGATTTGTTCATGTCTTTAATTTTGCTTGTTGCTGAGCTGTGTTGCAAACTAGTCGTGAAGTCGTCAGATGCAGGACTAAAACAAAAACCAATAACCCGCCTCTTGATCCAAGTCAAGGCCGGGTCAAGTCGGGGTCCAAAACTTCATTTTTGGCCCTGTACATGTTACATGTGCGTTTGAAGCCGTGTTTACATCGAAATCAACATAGTTTCACACCACAATGTTGTGTAGAGTTGTGAGTGGTATCATTGGAGTCCGGCAAACCTTGCAAATCTGGCTATAAACTTTAAAAAGTGTTACAGGAGAAAATTGTAGGGACAGGAAATTGTTAAGAGTTGTTCTAGTTCTTTTCGAACTGCAACTAGATTTAAGGTTGAAGGCAGCGTAACAGCACCCGTAGTTTCATCCGCTCTCTTAAGCGGTGATTCTTACCTTCTCCGGCTCAGCCTACGCTACACTGCGTAGGAGTTCTACAACGTGTTGGACTCCTTGGCGGATAGACTTGTTGAAGGCGCAGCTGCTCAGACCAACACTACTGACTACTACCCCTTGGTGTTTCCAAAATTATCACACTTTTCCATGGATGATCCCCTCAACACTGTAACAACATCAAATGTTGACCCAGCTACAAAAGAAGGAAATCAATTGCATGCAATTGAAGCAAACATCAGTGGAAGTCCAGCAGCTGTCACAGTCCCAACCCTCTCGCCGTCGGACTGGTTTCACCTGCAACAACTCAATACCGTCTCACATTCTCTGACACCAGAATCAACCAACCAAGCTATAACTTGTACAGCCACCCCTAACCCACGCAAGAAGCCTCAAGAACAACCTCCAAAGGAAACAACTCTCAAAATTGGAAATTTGCGTTGTCTATCTCAACCTGATTCTGATTGTGAAAATCAAAATGAACTTCAAACTCGAGATGACCAGCAAATCAATCAGGAAACCAATCAAAGAAGCTGGTTGATACCTCAAAGTAACAATGGCATGTCGGATATGATATTATTGTGGAGTGGTGCAGTGTATACAAAAACTACAATGCTTGGCGCACATAGAAGCAGGCTGTGCTTTGTGAGAAGGTGGCAGAGTAACTTGCAAGCAAGCATCATCCAAACAGACCCGGTCAAGAGTGCATAGGGAAGGTGAGTGTGGCTTTGATGAAGTATTGAAATTCCTATTCTAATCATCTTTTTGTTACTTTCATCTTGTTACATAGATCAAGGAGCTTGAAGGGTGGTTCAAAGATGCTCATGACTTGAGAGAGGGAACTGGGAAGGATAATCACAATGGTGAAAAGTTTGAATCTACACTATCAAAGGATGTAATTGACAGATTTAAATCAGCTAAGGAAGAAGGACGTAATAACAAAGGTGTTAATCAGGGTAGTCTTCAGGGTATGTGCCTTCAATGATGAGTTTGATTATCATTACCATCTGTCTGACTTTACTTCAACAGAGAAAATTCTACGTAAGCGTCCTTGGTATGAAGAACTCAAGGCGGTGATTGTAGATCTCTTACGCAGAAATATGGACCCAACTGCCACAAAAGAGATGGCTTTGCGTTGTTTACCTGACATCAATTCCTCTCAAACACAAGGCTCAAACTCAAAATGAACACACACACATATTTCAATGGATCTCTTGCAGTTATTGACTGAGTTCTCAAACTTTCAAGGTCAATTGGTCATTCACCTCGACCCCATTGGTAAATAACCAATTTGAGTCATTTCATTCAAACAATTGATCTTCAACTATAACCTTTTCAAGATCTTGATATGTGCTTATTTCTTGTGTAATCAGTCTAAATTCTAATCAAAATTCCCACAATCAAAGTTTTGATTTCTTGTGCTGAAACACTTGGGGAGCATTCAAAGGGTTGCAAAATTTTCTAGCGGCTAGCACTTCAGCCGCTAGGATATGCACGCCTATGCACACAGCTCTCTTCTTACAGACATGATTGGCAGGATTATTGTTGACAATTTTTCGCGGAATTGTCCAAAGCACAGCCGTTGCAACAGTTCACAACAGAATTCTTCATCAGTGTGTTGCATCCAAACTTAATCTAAAAGTCAAAAACTAGTTAAAGCAGGCTCAAAGTGACAGGTCTCCTAATACAACCAAATTGCCATATGCCTTTGGATTTTGCATGTTATCATTGAATTTTCTTCATTGTCTGTCAATGTCCCACACCATTCACAGTCAGATCAGATCAGGGTATGTTGAAATGAAACCTTTGTGTGGCAGTGATAGAACTCCTTTTGTGATGGCCATCCCCGAGACCTAGTTATCAAGAAGCTGCTGCCTAAGCTGGGAGGCGTAGACATCAATAAACCTACCAGCACCTCTCAAACCAAACCCAATTCATCAAAGAAATCAGCTGCTCAAAATCCTAGTACTAGTACACCGGCTCGAGCTCCCACCAGGTTGGCTTCGGAGCCTCTCAGCAGTTCATCCAAGTTACCACCACATGCCAGGCCGCCTCCGGCTAAGCCTACTACTAGTCCTCCTCAAAGACGACCTCATCAAGTCTTTAGTGCCAAATATCCGCCGGAATTTGAGAAGACTAAGGTAACATGCAACCTTCCAAGATGTCGCAGTTGGCCCTTGTTACCAATACCTTCAAGTTAACCCTGATTTTGTGAACAAAATTGATGTTCTTACCAAGGCATATGATCATTATGTCCATTACCTTTTGGCCTCCAAGTACAAGATGGAGCTCAACCGTCCAGGGTGATTGGCTGTGGCTGAAGAGCTCAAGACTATGTCTCAATGTTGTAGAATGGCAAGTCTCTTCAATTATATCACAACACTCCCGTTAATCACATTCCCACTTACATCAAATCAATTTTACAAATTCTCAGCTCACCAAAACTCGATCCCTTTTTGCCGAACAAAACAACTTCTCCCAACGTTACCAGCCCATATTAGAGCAACCTTACGCACACAGCGAAGACGAGCTTGATGTTGAAAACAATGTCTACACAATCAAGACGTTTGGCTACCGCTTGGCCAATGCCAACAAGTGGATTCCAAGACTAGACTCTATGATGGCTCGCAAAGTGGTTACCTCTGGCAAAGCTCTTCAGGCACATCCTCGCAGACTACCAATGGTGCCTCTTCCTTCTAAGTTCAAGAAACCCCCAATTCAACTTCCTATTGATTACTACAAGTCTAAGTGGTTCAACAGTCTGTCACCGTCACAGAAAGAAGAAATTGTCAAGCACACCCAGGTGGCACTTCTACCTCATGCCGCCAAGTCTTCCATTCCCACTCCCAACACTCATCTGGCGGAGAGTATGTCCGGTCGTGATTTCATAACTCTTTCCTACCAAATCAACTCATGTGCTGGCGATTCTGATGAAGATGAAACCGATGGTCTGGCATTTGGTAACAGACCGGTGAATGATGAAGACATGGACAATTCCATAGACCTAATGGCTCCCAGTGATGGAAGTGATGCAGAGGACAATGCTTCTAACAATGTTTACTTTGATGATGGTGATTTTGGGGGTCTTTATGACAAAAGTGATGAGGATGGTGATTACACCCCAGATGATGACGCCAGTGTAGCCTCTGACAAAGCCTTTGATAGTGTTGGTGATCAAGCCATGCAAGAATGAAAGACTCTTAGTCTCTTGATCTTTTTTCTTGTTCTTTCCTCAGTTTGTTCATGTTGAAATCCATCCCATTACAAAATGTCTTGATTTTTCTTTAGTGTGGTCATCAGTTTGGTCATCTTAAAAAAATTGCTAAAAATGTCCATTCTCAATCTCTGTTCATGTTGCTTCTTCATTTCTCTATAGTTCATGTGTGCTTGTGATGAATGTGCGCGTACTGCTTGCCCAAAATTGGTCTCTTCTTGAAATTAAATGTCACAATATTGGATTCAGGTTCCTTCAAACAATTTAATTCCATACGAATTCAAGGGGACCAAATGAGAAAATATGGAACAAAGTGAAATAAAACCAAAAGAAAGTGAAATGCAGATGCTATACAGGCAAAATACAACACTTGTCTAGAAAAGCCAATGCACATACTGAATTCAAAAAACTAAAGAAAAGTCAGAACCCCAAAACTCATTTGACAATCCCCCAAAGAAGAACCTCCAATCAAAAGAAAGAAAAAATTTGAAGAAACTCAACTTATGTTCTTCATTAATCGCACTCATAAGAGCAGCAGTAGGAGGCAAAACCTCATCCACAAAAATGAAAATCACCTTCTCAGGTGCCAATTGAATTCTTGTACGAGTCCAACCGTTAAATCAGATGGAACTAAATATTTTTTTCTTGTCAATTGTTGGGATATCAGTTTGATTTGCTTTTTCACAACTCACCTATAAAAACAGAAAAAGGGGATTGGGTTCATGCAGGGCTGAATTTGGCCCCAGGACTGGCCCTGAACTCACAGCCTTGGGTCACGGCCCTACTTTGAAATCAAATTTGAATAGCCAAATTATATTTGCATCTCAACTTGTCCTTCAGAGACAGAATTATCTTCATTTTTGTCGTCTTCTTCACTTCGGCTGTCTCCATCCTCTCCGTCAACTTCTTCCTTATGGTTCAATTTTGCAGCTTGATTAAGGACCTGTTTGACAGTCTTGTTATGCTGAAGTAAGTCTTCTTGAGCTCTTGCTTGTGATCTAGCCTTCTCTCTTTCAGATAGCATCTTTGCTTGCTTCTGATGATATAATATCTTTGCCGCTTCCTGTGCGCAATCCTGAGCTTGAGCCTTCTTCCAGTTGGCCTGAGCTGCCTTCCTTGCTTCTTCTTCACAAGCTATTTCTGCTAATTGATGTAATTCCTCCTTAGCTGCAAAAATATGTTCTCTTGTAGCCCTGTTCATCACATATAATTTTAGAATGTATAGATCTGACAAAAATGTTTTCTGCTGCAATATGCTGAGCAATTAGGATAGAAAATTGAAGAATGAATTTTGTGAAGCGAGGTTCAGAGAGAAACCGCTGCAGCAAAGTGAGAAGAGGAGGAAAGATTTTCCTACTCTGAATTTGGAAGGGTGGAAAATTTTTCTCCCTTGGTTCAGCCCCGGTCTCTTCTTTCCTCACTTTCTACTTGACTACCTCTTGTAATGGACTATGGGCCTATCTTCTCAGGCTTTGGGTAATCCTTCATTTATATTATAATTTTGAATTTTCGTTGATGTCATAAATTCACCAATCTTATCATAATCTTCCAATTCAATGTCTAATTCTTTCAAGTATTATTGAACTTCTCAATTTCAACATTTTGGGTTATGTAAAAAAAGTGTTTTAGGCTTAACAATTGTAATTGAAATTAATAAATAAGCAAACAGAAAAGAATTTTTAGGTACATCTGAACCTTTGATATTTAAGATCTAACATAGTTGTGATAATGATATAATTAAGTAACCTCCGGCTTTATATTCCATTGTGTAAGGTTCAACTTTTCTAATTTTTCTTGCAATGATTGACCTGTAAACAGATTGGATCAATTCATCACTAAAGGTTGTTAGTGATGATGAAATTTGATGTTACTCACCACAATAATCAAGTGGATGTAAATAAATTGTGTTTTGTGATAAGATTGGTCTTTCTGATCCCCACACTTCATCAATCGATTTGACACTTGAGCGTCCTCAGCTTGACTCTCAATCATGTAGACTTTCTTCTGAAGTTTCTACTTCAGCTTCAAATCAGATATGCATTGCATGATCAGAACAATTTGGAAAAGAAAAAAACACATTTTAAGGTGTTGTTCACAATGTAGGATACAACCTTGAAGAAGATTGAGAAGTAAAATCCCCACAGACAATGAGTCATTCAACAATCCCCTAAGAGAACTCAGAGACCAAGCCCAAATTGTTTGGTTTAACACATTCAATGGAAAAGGAGTAGAATGATTCAGTTTGATTAGTAAAAGAAGTTAAAAATCAGAGATGTTCATCAGCATACGAGTCTTCTTGAACTTGGTATTTTCAGCTACACAAACAATATCAAACTAACAAGGTATGTGTTCTGGAGGAATTGAGACAGTCAGGACTTGCAGTTTTCTGTGCACAAAGGAGGTAGATCCAATCTGAAAAGGAAAGTGTATCAGACCACATCTTTGACTTCTCAAAACTTGTCAAGACAATACGACTTACAATTCTTTGGAAAGGACTTGACTAGATCTGGTAAACCTTTAAGAATCGCTTCCAATCCTTTCACTCTGATCAATCACCAATTGATATCCAATTCCTTCGAACTTTTTCCTTCTTCTACTATAGCCACGATTTGTTCTTTGATCACCTTCTTAGGACTTGTGCAACTTTGTGCACACAACTCTGGGTACATTGCATGCCGACCGGGAATCAGAGCGGGATAAGGAAAAAAACGTTTAATAGAGAGTTGTTCAAGTTTATTAGGGCAAAGAGAAAGACAGAAGATTAGACCAGCAAGGTCAGCAGCTAGTTCTAGATGATCACATTTGAAACCAACTCAACTCAAGAACTTAGAGATATCAGTGATAAAGCAAAAGCAATTACCTTTTACATCAAGGATTCCAATCTCCTGCAAGTCATCCGGGTTGTTGAAGAGAACTTCTTCACCCTGTTCAGTCAACTTGGTCCCACTCATGCTCCCAATTTTGAAGATCTTGATGTGTTTCAAACCCTTTGCAACAGATTCCATGAGCTCATTGTCAACAAAAAGATTGTTATTCAACTTTACCTCAGTCAATGAGATGCATGGCATGCCCTCAAACGCCCTGAATAGGTTCTTGGACCCAATGCTAGAGAGGGAAGATATATGTCGGTGGATTTGACGCTAAACTGTCAACCAAATCAACATCCCATCAAATGGGTGTAGTCTGAATCATCCCATTTCCTGAATCAGAATCCATCTCATCTAGCGTAGATGTTGTCTGTGTCCATCTTTGTGTCCAAAGGATCAGTTGTGGGCCATGGTCATGAGTAGCCACGGTGGGGATTGGGCCTAGGATTGAGCTATTTTGTTACACCGTTGAATGAAGAGATCAACAAGACTCTTTAAAATTGGGAAGGTTGAGAGTAAAACACTCCAAATTTGGACAATGTGTACCAAGATCCACGAAAGATCCTTCATCCGTGAACGGTCAGTGGCCCATTCAAAATTTCTTAGGTTGGTAATTTGGGACAGTAAGTTAACAAGGTTTTGATCAGTCTCTGCTGATCAATCATAGATCTCATAAGAGTCATTGTGAGACAAAGTTTGCTTAAAGTGGTGTGTAGGTGGATGTGATGAGGTGGTTCTAGTTCAGGGAAATGAGTCAGATGATGTAGTAGAGTGATCTTCATCAGGTCCGAAAGATTCTGTCACTACAAGAAACATAACATTTTCTGGGCAGAAAATTAAATTATTTGTATACAAAAATCTGGAAAGGTCAGAAACAGAGCAAAAAATATGAAAAAATATGCATCCTGTGCCTTGGTTTGAGATCTCCAATCTGCATATTTTTCCGTATTTTTGGGGTTCATATTGGTGAGTGTACTAACAATAAACCCTCATAATCATCAGATTACCACCTGCAACAGATACTGGAATTTGGCTGATCAGTGCTGAGAGAAAATTTTGATTACTACAAAACCCCATACCTTTGTCAATTATGGCTCAAAACACTCGATTTCGAGTGCATCGGAAAGCCGGTATTTGCCTGAAGATAGTTCATAAATGAAGCAAATGTGTGGTGGGCCTGCAAAGAAAGATATCCCTGATGAAATCAAATTCCAGTACATATCATCAAATAGAATGTCAGGCATTGAAATTACACATTTTGTGTCACAATAAAAGT
>NW_006768767.1:1625774-1648713 GCF_000204055.1 Melampsora larici-populina 98AG31 | reverse complement strand
ATTAATTTTCTCTCAACACTGATCAGCCAAATTCCAGTATCTGTTGCAGGTGGTAATTTGATGATTATGAGGGTTTATTGTTAGTACGCTCACCAATATGAACCCTAAAAATACGGAAAAATATGCAGATTGGAGATCTCAAATCAAGGAACAGGATGCATATTTTTTCATATTTTTTGCTCTGTTTCTGACCTTTCCAGATTTTTGTATACAAATAATTTAATTTTCTGCCCAGAAAATGTTATGTTTCTTGTAGTGTGTGGACTCTTCTGTGATCATATCATCCATTTCAAACATCCTGGGAGATTTCCAGCAATCTTGATGAGCTTGATGATCACTAGACAGAGCTGATGGGATCATGATCAGGGTTTTGACGCAGTCTGCATATTCGGAAGGACCATATAAGATGATCATAAGCTTTGATGAGGGTGGTGTTAAGGTCAGAGATGATACAATAAAAGTAGATCATCCTCAGTAGTCAAGTTCTCGTAGACTGGTTCTTGTAGACTGGTTCTCTTAGACTAGTTCTCGAGAGGTGATGTGGAGGCATTTGGACCGTAAACCGACAAGGAACAATGGTACCAATTCTGGTTTGAGTTCAAAGATGGTTTTGATGATTCCAAAAGGCAGATTGGCTAGATTTGGTGTCCGTTTGGAGATCCAGTTAATGGAATGTTAGTAGGAATTGTGATTGCTAAGATTTAATGAGGTGAGAAGGATGCAAGTTACAGTCAAATTGAAGCAAGAGTAATCCTGTTTTGTGTGAAATCAAAAATGATCAGGTTGAGTTGACAAATAGCTCAAAGTAAATGATACAATGCTTGATCAGAAAGACAATCAATGATGACATCAGATAGGATACAATAGGTAATTGACACATGTTATGGAATTGACTATAGGAACAATGGCACTGGTTTGAGCTCACGTACACTTTGATGCAGAACCCAGATGAAGGGCAGAGCGATTTTGAGGGATCAAATCAATGCCTTGTCAATCTATTGTGGAATTATTGTCTTGAGTCAGTTTTTGGCATAGAAAGAATCATAAACTATGAGATCCAGTCACCTTACCAGCTTTCCTGTTCCCATCTAGTATGTTGAGAAACGTACTAGAGATGAAATTGTACAACCAATGAGAAGGAGGGGACAAGGTAACCATAAAGCTGATACCTTTTCCAGGCACCAGAAGGTCAAAATGCGCATCATAGAGCATTCATGGTTGAAAGGCAAGCAAGGTTGTTTCAGAAGGGGGCCTGCCTCAGAATGATCTAGAGCAGGTCCCACCCTCGAATGTTGGAGTTCGAAGTCGAAGATGTTGAAATAGTTGAGCTGTATTGTTGGAGGAAAGCCAATGAAGGTTGTTTCTGGAAGGGGGCCTGCCTCAGAATGATCTAGAGCAGGTCCCACCCTCAAATGTTGGAGTTCAAAGTAAAAGATGGGTTTTTGAATTCAATCCCAAAGTGAAAAGTTTGGATCATCAACCACTGGCTGGCCCATCATCACAAACTCTTATGTACATAACATATGTCATACTCCGGATAACCTTTAGTCTTTCAAGTCATCCGTACATATGCACGTATGTAATATCTCTTTTGAACAAGTTGTAAACACATGGTGAAGACACAGACATGTTAAGAACCAAACTTTAAAGTTGACTGATTGAAATATAAGGTAGTTTATATTATCAATGCTGAGTAATAGCTAGTGACTCTCCAAAGTACCCGTTATGCATTTTCTAAATTGATTATTGCTTTGAATCAAATTATCTTAAAATTGTAGATGAATTCGAAAGAGGGAATCATGGTCTATTACAGTTATCAATTTATGTTGAATTCCAATGATGTTGGTCACATCAGATTTCCAAATGGCATCCTTTGATGCGATCAACACAGAGCCACAACTTCATGATATTAGATGTGTTTTTCAAAAGAGTCATAAAATTCATGGTCTTAGACACTGCAAAGATAATGTATTTCTCTGAGGTGAAAAATTATTACCTTTAATGTACAAAATGATCAAAAGTGCATTAAGTCTGCATTAAGTTGGCATTGTTCTCCACTAATTCTGCATTATTAATCATTTTGTGCATTAAATTTAATTATTTTTCACCTTGGAGAAATACATCGTCTTTGCAGTGAGAGTATGTAGAGAGTTTTTCTAGCAAATCTATAATCATGTGTCAACCTGCCCAGTGGACTATGGCTCAGCCTCTAGTTCCAGAGAAGGGTATGGCTTTAATAAATTTTGACTGTATATTGCATAGTTCACATTGGTCATGTTTTAAATGAGATGTTACAATCATGGGGTGTGGCAATGCCATGTGGTAAGGAACTATCTTGGGCAACATTATCACTTAAAAGGATGTTTCAATTCTTTTGGACAAATCATTCACATGACAATATGTGTGAAGAAAATGCTTGAATAATCTATCCACATTAGTAATTTGTGAGAAATGTACAAAAAGGATCTCAAGCATTATCTAGTGTTCATCAGACATGAATTTCAGGATCAAAAATTATCTAGTGCTCATCAGACATCAATTTCAGGAATCAGTTGAACATATATACAACTGTCTCAATCATGCATTGTTATCCCTTGTGAGCCCTTGTGAATCAACCACAGTGGTTTTTTGATTTGAAATGCAGTCCTTTTGCCATTTCAGTTAGTTGAATTCAAGTTTGAGTTTGAGTTCCATATTTAAGATTCTCCAATGCTCCAATCCCCGGTGGAAACTCTCACTATATGAATATTCAAAAATGTTTGTCACTCAAAAGCAAACAAAACGTAGTTGTAGGACTTTGTGAAATTTCAAGGATTTCCAGCTAAAGTAATATAAATGCTTGTTTGGTGGAAGCCTCCTAGGGTGTTGAGCTGTCTAACAGGGTCAATCATGTGGAATGAGTCATCCAGAACCTCAGGGGCACCTTTGGTGAGAGAGGTACCTACTAATATTGTGGTGTGGGTCCCAAACCAAAATCCCAGCCTCAGACTTGCACGTGGTGACCACAAGTCAAACCACAATTTTCAGGTGGTGCAAGACAACACAAAATCCTTGGATATCTGCAATTCTTCTAACTATTGATACTGTTATCCGAAAGTATCATGGGAACTCAGATCTTCTAATAAACTGCTGAACTTGCGGTGTAACCTGCAGAACCATGATAGACTGACCTTTGTTGCTGGGTCCCGACTGCCCAAGCTGAATGGGATTCTGGAAGAGTCACAAACTCCCTCTATCATATCCTAGTCTTATACATGCTGCAGGAAACTCAGATCAACCAACTTCTGAACAAAGCACACATTCTGAACTTGAATTTGTTGCTTGCACACCCTAGGTAGACCCACTGTTGTTGGTGGGTGCCCAAGCCCGTGGGGATTCTGGCAAAGGCAAACGGTCCCCCTTTCATATCTGTTCTATACTCACTGCAGTGATGATAAGAAGATCAGTCAATATTCTACCAATAATTCATTGTATTCAGCAGCCCATAAGCATCCATAGCTCAATAATCCTACATCAAGATGCCGATTAACCTTTCAGAGCTTCTGGATGGAACACCACGAACTTGTTTGATCACTAAAAATTTTGGGAGACTAGAGGAGCACATCAAGTTCAAGATTGCGTATGATATTCAGAAAGAGTTACACTCTGTCAAAGGTCTGATCATACTATGGATTCAATCTCAGCCTCATTCAATTTCTATGCTCATTTTTGATGGTGTGGTCATGTTTTCCTTTTGGTAGTGAATTTATTGAAAAAAGCTAATGAAGACCAAGAGTCTGTTGATAGATCTATGGAGGAATTACGGTTGGGGACATCACTTATTAACTCAAAGGTGCAAGTTGAATTGCAAGCCAATGAAGGTCAGTTGACATTGTTGGTGTTTAATGAACTTTGAATCTTCAATATCTTGCACTGACCAATGGAATTTGGGAATTTCAAGGAAACTGGCAAGCACTTGCAAAAACATTGGGGATGATTCAGAGTGAACAGGCCAGCTTGAAGAAGAATATTGAAGATCTGCAGGGAAAAAACAAAAGAATTGAGTCTTCTATACATGAATATGATCAAAACCAGAAGAGGCAACTTTCAGAATTGCAAGAGCTTTGTGCTGTTTTTTCCCAGGATAAAAGTAACTTCCACAACTACCAACATAGGGAAGCTTCCAAACTTGAAAAAATTCTAGAGCTGTGCATGGATATGAAGACACGGATTGATGAAAGACTGGGTAGGTTTCCTTATCCAGAAGCTCTCATTACATTTTTCTGGTAGTTTGAATCTTCCTGTGATCTACTTTGTAGGTGACTACTCTGGAATACATGAGCTGTGCTGCTTTTTACTGTGGAGCTTCATGGTTTTATCTGTAGGATTGTCTGCTGATGTTCACAAAAGAACTCCACACCAGGTTTGATACACACCGTTGATTAGTCAGTAGCAGTTAAGATGTTGTTTACATTGAGTTGGAGATCTGTGTACCGACCATCATGAAAAGAGTCCTCTGCAACACTATAATTTCAAACTTGAGATGTTTGATGTTGTGGTATTTGTTGGATTGGGACTAACAAGGTGAATTACTATACAACTTATTTGAAGCACATTGTGTTGAAAGGAAGGCTTTCAAAGTCTTTGGACTAACGAGTAACTAGGAGAAAAGAACCTTTGTAGTTACAAAAGCTGAATCCAAGCACTCTGGGATGCTCTGAAACAACTCATTGTGGGTAGACTGCGGTTTCAAGACTATCAGCAAACCAGATACTGCAAGGCTTGCGATATGGAGTGAGGGAAGACGGAAAAAGGTGCGGAACACCTTTTTTGTGGACAAAACAGAGTTGTATGCAGTATGCTTGTAAGGCTGGCACACATTTCATTTCTTTGGTCCAGAGGTGTTTTATTTGGTGGGTAACGGTGCACAGGGACTCCTATCAAGTATCTGCATCATCAGAGCAAAGGGGATGTAGTGCTGCCAATACCTACACTTTGATGAGGGAAGAGTGTCTCAAAAATGTGGGTAAAATTTACAATCCAGCCTCCAACACCTATATCTCTGCTGATTACACAACAGGGTCTGATCAAATCGTCGATTCCTTTTGGGCCTGAAGCTCAATGCTGTGACACAGCCCAACAAATTTTTGTCCTCCGCGGGGCTTCACAGAGTGGGCCAAACACTATTGTGATGACTCTGAGCTGGGAGAAGGGGTTAATCCTTTGATGTGGTAACCAAACCAAAGATAAGCGCTAGTAAATCAGTGGTCATTGATCTGTGTGATGACACTCAACCTCACTCAACCAATCAACTCCTTTTCTCTTGTTTTGAAAACCTAATTCTACTCAATGATGACATGATGATGAGCACATATTGTATTCCCCCATTCAACTCAATCAAACTAGCAGTAGTTCAGCTCAGCAAGTTGATATAAAACCTGTGAAGATTGAGTGTGAAGCCACTTTATTACAGATGTTGATACAAAAAACAATCAATGAATACAAGTTACGGCTAAGACAGAAGTTGAGGAGATTGATCAGAAGCCAGTGAAGGTGGAGATGGTATCTATATGATCCAACTTTTGTGAGTCTTACAACTTTGGAACCAGTGATGCGAAGTCTGATATGGATGTCTTCCTGATTCATTCAACAAGAAAATCACGCTCAATCTGACAAATCTTCACAAAAATCTTGCCTCACATTACCAAAATTTTACCAGCAAACCTTGATCAAGCTTTCTGGAATCAAACCTATCATGGGTATGTCAAAATAAACCTAAGTCAAACAATTCAAACATAATGAGTTGACAAATTATGATTATTATATGTTTTTTGACACGGAAAAATCAATGGAAAACAAGTCAAAATACAAACTAACCCAGCAGAAAAAGATGGACAAGTTGGGTTGGTATTGCAAAAGTATCCTAAAGACCCTACCTGAGGTGGATCCTGCTGCAATGAATATTGAAGCTGAGAAGAATCTTGAAGAGAACTATCAAGTGTGGAAACAGTATCTCTTGGAAAGATATGCGGATGAGCGTCAATCATTGGAAAATGGCGGTTATGGTTTATGACCAAGAGTGTTGAACCAAGGTTGTAATTAACTGAATCCCATTTCATTTTTTTCATTCCAGCCGGAACAAATCCTGTCACAGAATTCTGAATGTAATTTTTGATGTATGAATCCCTTGGCTTCTGGTTCTTTTTGGGAATGATTATTTATAGATTACTTTGTTGTTTATAGAGTAAAACATCATAGATAGAACAACCATGCCGCAATGTTGAGATAAGAATTCAAAGAAATCCTATTTCCAATTGAAAGATGAGATCTGTTTCCCGGATTGACCAAACCAATATATCCCTTCCTTTTGACATTTTTCTTTTTTTGGGCACAGTCAAACTTTTTGATTGTTTTGAAATTGTACCATCAATTGTCAGCAAGGATAACTCTGAATAATTGCAAAATCTGAAATTTTCATGTGGAAGCACGCACCACTTTACACACAGTTTGTTGAAGTGACTCAGTTCAGAAATTTGCATGGTTCTGAAACATGCATCTTGACTACAAAGGCGCGTGTAACATAGAAGAACTGAAGTTAAACCAAATTGCATGACCCATCAAAAACCTCAAGTTCAACTGAAAAACACAATGAAAAAGCTCAAGATGCTATGTAAAAACTTAGATGAGGCTGTGTGTTGCTTGCTGTGTTGAATTAGAATGTCGGTTTTGAACCTCATGACCTCTGATGACTGCTCAGGGCCAACCAGAGCCAATAGGTCAATGTATTCTAAGTATTCTTGGGCTATCGTTGCATGTACCGAGTGTGTTGCTACGTAATATTATAAATACTCCAAGAGGCTTAAAAACCGTGGTCACTTGGTCAAACAGTTTGGCGCTCAGATGTGAAATTGCGTTGGAGCTCCTGGTTCAACCCTCAGTGGCCACCCTTTTGTTTTGCAAAATATTGTGAATGGTCCCTGAACATGCAATTAGAATGTGCCAGGGATGATTTGCCTATTGTTTCCAAATCAGATGAAACCACAACTGGTGGCAATTTGGCTATTGTATTACCTATTTTCTCCTATTATTAGGCCTGGTTCTTAATGATGTTGCACTAGGTAAAGGTGCTAAGAATGAAGCCGGTCAATCTCGGCTTATAGGTTATCCTATTTCCGGGCTTTGTTTGGTTCCTCCCCATTTTGCAATCACAGCTCTTGCCATTTCATCAAATGTTCCTGATACTTTTCACCTTTCGTATTCTAAATCTGAAATCTCTGAACACATTGATCAGCAGGAGATTCACTCAATGATTCTTTGCGCAAGTTTGAGTTGAAGTATCAACATCATAAATGGAACTCGTCGGTCATCCATTGGGAACTGCATCCGTTGGCCGACATCAAAAAAAGACCGTGCTTGAGTCATACAGGCCTCAGGGAAATCCTGAAGCCTATTTTGTGTGCAGCGCGATGAAATTAAAGCTAACTCCAAACAAGTGATCCGGGATAATTTAATATCCATTTGATGGTACCATATCTTACAAAACCAGGACAATTTTTATCTAAAGTTACAGCAATCTCTCAGCTTTGCGCAAGGTTGTAGCATGTAGCAAGAATGTTGGAAAGTTTCTCCACCACAATGGCAGTTTGGTCAACATTGCTAGAAAGGTTTGAGCCTTCAGAGTTTTGACCACCAGCTGAAGGCCATTGATGCGACTTTAAAATTGCATTCACCTCACGTTTGATGTACTACGTCACGCATAACAAAAATCAAAAATGAGTACATGCAGCTGGTTGTGGTGTGGTGCCAATGTGATAGCAACTGGCCACGCATACATTACGCAGTGTTTCCATTTGGACTTCACTTAACTCGTGTTGATTTTTGGTGTCAGATGAGGAGATTGAATTCTGTATCTTCTGTATTTGCATTTTTGCCTAGCATTCAAAAATCAGTGTAAGTGAGAAGAGTTCAAAAAGAACTTTTGTCCCAAAGCAAAAAAATCCATCTTTTGGATTTCATTCTCATTTTTCTCCACCATCTCCGCAGTTGATAACAGATCTTGCTGTATTGATTTCAGCTGAAGGACAAATAATGAATACTGTGGATCTTTGGCAGTGTATGTAGGGGCAACAATAAAGAAAAGTCACATTACATTTTGCCCTAGTCTGTCTACAGCTTGTTGGTAATGTGATAGAAAACTCGACCTCACTTCTTCTTCAAACCGTTTAATAGTATTCTCCGCAGTGGATTCTACATTGACTTGATGCTGATCAACTTTTTTTGGACTTTATCTACTTGCGCCTGAAACTGGTTAAAGTAGGGTTCCATTAGAAATGGGATGAATTAGGATTGTATGATCAAAGTGTTTTTCTATCATGGATAAAACTTACTTTCAGATAGTTTTCATTGCAATGACTCTCCAGTGTTCTAAATTCAGAATTGCAATGGCTTTCAAGCTGGAGTTTGATTTCCTGGGCCAACTAACTTGAGAATAAAACAATGATGCTGAGTACGCATTGAATGGCCCATCAGGTGAGGTAACATACAATGGAAATACCTCGTCATGCCACTTTTTTTCCAGTTGATGATTTTCAGTCACTGTAGTGCGGATTTTGACCATCTGAGCTACAAGGTCTTTGGTGCAGTGTTCTTGGTACTTTTTGGTGTTGATGTGGGTATATTCTTCACTGGTTTTCTCAATCTAAAATAATATGGATGGGCTCAGATGCATTAAATTTTGGTCAGTACCTGTTCATCTGAGACAAGCTGGGTTTACAAACCTTCAAGCAAGTAAGTCTCACATTTTCACAGATTTCATTCTCAGATTTTTGAAGTGCATTCTCCAAATTGCCATTCTCCTTCAGATTCTGGACGACTGCCCGTACTATCTTTGGGAATTCAAGCTTCAGTTGTGAGGAAACCACTAATTGAGCAGATTCATGTAATTCATGCATCTACAAAATAATCAAGTTTAATCAAGCATCACAAATACTATTGTGCCAAACCTGACCTTGCTTTGAATCATCTCAATTGTCTTTGCCATGTCAGCACGTATGACTGACTGAGACCAAGCATGAGCTGAAAGTTGTGATTGTGTGCTATCTTCACCACTTTGAGTGAACACGGCTGTGTTCATGGTACAATTGGAAGCCAGCTAGTAGGGCAAAGGGGTATTGTAAGTCTTGGGTCCACAAGGTATTCAGGGACTCACTCCGAGCGAGTCCAGAGTGCCTTGGAGGATATCCACTGTGGCATGCTCTTGGGAAAGTCATGTGCCTATTTGCAATAAAGCAAGGGCACATCGTCTCTTTCATGATTGAATAGGATCATCAGCCATACAACTTATCAAGTAACCATGAAGCATTGGAGAACGACTTGCTTTGAGATCAAGATAGTTTTGCAGCTAAATAAACCAGCTTCAATTTAGTGTTTCCACCACCTTGGCCTTCATTGCAACCTAGTGAGATGACTCACAAGCTCCTGACTGACTAGCTCTAAATTTGTCTGTATGAGACTGGTTGACTGAGTTCCCTCGGGTGTAGGTAAACTAGGTGCGATTGAGTTCCCTCTTGTTGCCCACCTGAATGCAGGTTGTTTCTTGGCTGGCATGGTGGGAGGACTGATTGAAGGGTTGTTCTTTGATGGCAGACAGTCCGAGAAGGATGGAGAGAAATCTGAAGTCGGTTGGAGAGATCTGTATTGAAGGATATTTTTTTGGGTGTAAACTACATACAGCTCAATACTTAAGGCTGCATGATTGACGGACGTGTAAAAGGATGTTTACACACCCCTCCAAGTACCAGTATTCAAAGTTTGTGAAACTCTGTCCGCCCCTTTTGTTTGATTTTGTGAAGATATTTAACTTATGGTCATAAAATGACAGCCATTGTACCTTTGACTTTGGATATCCCATGGGTACTGGCTTGAAAATAACATGACACAAACACAAGTGGGTTCAAAAATGCTGTGACATGGCCTCATAGGGAAGGTCAAAAAATAAATGATTTGTTTGTGAATTTCAACAGTGCTTCAATCTTTGAATGTAGACTTTGATCCAATGTGACCCACCAGAAAAAAAAACTAGACATCCTCACAATGTGTCATGTTGATTGATTGATTGAAGGAAAGTTGAGAGAGTTGATAGCAAGTTTGATTTTAAAACTAGAAACAAAGTTGTGTGTTGCATCAGGTTATATTTATCATATGTATCACATTAATCAATGCAGTACAGTGTACACATACCTAGTATAATGTCCTATAATTAATGTCATATGACTGTACTCCATAATAGTTGACTAGTATATATGCAGCCTGTATGTCTCAGTGTAAGTTTGGCAAGAAGATATACTTGTATATGTGCCACAAAGATATGTAGTATGAATCAGGGGGTGTAGGTCCTTGGATCAATAGGGATACAATCTTCAAGCCTACCCAAGTGTGTGCAATCTGTTCTCATTAATCCAGATAGTTAAACCACAAGATTCACTGAATCTGACCCACAGGTGTTGAAGGAAGGTCAAGATTTTGACTTCTGCTTACTTGCAGCAGGGGCACACATGAGAAAGCCAGACTGAAGCTCATCTCTTCCAATTTTTATGCATATGAGGATCAAGCAAATCTCGGTATTAATATTACCATAAACAAAAAAGAATACTGTTGCACTCCTTTGCACAAAATTGAGTTGCAGATTGGACTGGAACATTGTTTTTCTCTCCAGTTTCTCTTGGTGCTTCATAAAAATCATGTTTCCCTTATTAAGATATGCACCATAATCTGATTCTTGTCTGGTTCCTGTCCCTGTACAATGAATTCAGACATGAAAAACACTATCAAAATGACCACAAGACGGTCCTGAGTATATATTTAGGGTATCATCAAGACACTAAGATATTAGAATAGTCCTTTGAAGATTATGAATCACTTTTTTTGACCATTGCCTATCCAATCATCAAAAAGGATCATTTGGGTATTACATATTTTTTTGGAAGGATCCAAGGTGTTGATCAGAAATTCTCAAACTCCCATGAAATGGCTTGAAGATTTATACCCTTATATAATGAAGCAAAGTGAGTCAAGAGGGAAAATTGATGCCCCCCACCATGTGTCAAGCCCCGACTCTACTCCAAACCACATCCAGCCATCCCAGGTGACCCACACCATCTCATTAGATGCCTCCCACTTCAGTATTCAAAACAACATCTGCCCTTGAATAAATGGATTCTTACAAGGGGTCATCTATCAGACACCAATTAAATCAGACCCCATTCCACTTTAATAATCAGGCATATCTTTTTATTATTGATCTTCCTTGAAAATGACATCATTGCAATTTTATGGCTTATTGGAAGCCTGCATTTTCTAATTGTTTTAGTTTGATCACCAGTTTGATTTCTTGACCACCATTCTCCTTCTGACATTAATGTTCTCATCTTTCTGGCACTGTTGTTCTCTTTAATTGGAAGTACATGGATCTTAAATCTTAACCTGTTGGGGGCTAGGCTCCTATGATGCAGTAGATAAATAAGATTAAGGTTGAAACATGGATAAGTAAAGTAACAGATGAATTGCAAAAGGAAATGCTTTTAATAAAAGAACACGTCCCAAGTGGTTTCATAGTCTTGCTTGTCAACAGAGGAATTTACGGAAGGGATTTCAGAATCAAATTTTGGATAGGACATATCATTTATTGGTCTGAACGTGCCATCACCGTTTTCTACTGCACCTAAGGGGCTGGTCCTAAAAAATCCTAATCTAGCATAACACTACAGAAAAAAATTGATTTTCCCCGGGGATTTTTGATTTCAAATGAGGGGAAAATCACGTGACCTGCGTACAGCGTGTACATTGATTGCGTCAGGTGGTCCTTGTACTGAACACCGGATCCTGTACGCTTTCGGTCAGCCGGACCACGGCAGCAGAGTCTGTACACCGACCAAAACAGGCTGAGCCTGCTGAGCCATTAAACATTTCCGACAACTCGAAGCAAGATTTTTGGCTGAAACCATCGCCAACGGCCGCTTTCATCAATTGCGTCATCTTCTCTCTCTCAATCATCTGTCGATCGCAATTTGTGTGTCACCCTTTTGCCAGCACTGGTGACGGCAAGCAACGGCAGCATCCCTACACGACGGAGTCCTATGTACATCGCCCCTCGTTCGACGAACCACTTCAGCGTCTGTACACCGTCCAAAAACGGCGATGCCATCGCCGGGCATTTCATCGATTCAGAACGGCGACTGCTGAAACGCAGGGCCACCCTCATTGTCTTACAGCTTTTTCGATTTGCTGACGAACTTCTCGCTTCTGCGGTCCTCTTACTTCCAGGCTGAACACACCCGCAACCATCAGCTAATTTGCTTGTTGAAGAACACGTCAGATGAGGCTGTTCAAGTCTTGGAAAAGTATGAACTGAAGGATGGAAAAACTGATTGATAATTGACTTGCCAATCATCCCTTTTGTCTTTGTTTAACTCAAGTCGCACTTTTTCGTTAAAGTTTTACTCATACCATCTTTCTTGAAGTTGAAACAAAGCTATAATCTAGAGGCCGGTATTTGGACGTAAGCTATTGTCTTGTTGGTGCGCGTCGAGTGAATCAAGCAGAGGAGCCGAACTAGGGGGATCATGAGCTTGGACGCCGACAAAAGCTCGGGACCATTGAGCCACGCCACACATAACTCATTCCGAGAAGAAACATCCATTTTATGTACTGCGAAAGACTGAAGCTTCCATGAGTGATCAATGGATCTTGACTTATGTTGACCACTTGTCACATCTTTGTGAACCAATATTTTGTACCTCTTTGCTCGAAATTTGTTTGAAAATAGTGAGGATGAAAGCAATAGTATTAAGAACAATTTCAATGAATCAAATCCAGATTTTTTGGTAACACAATCTCAGAGTTACAGATTATACAAAAGAGAGGTATGACTATGAACCAAAACCTCAAGCAGCGCTTACGTTGGTTCATGACACATACATGAAGGATATGCATATACATGACACGTTAAAGAGCTTCCATTGAAAAACGTAAACATTCATGGTTCCTTTCCTTTCCGATCTTTCTGTTTACTCAAGGCTCTTAAAGCTTCTAGGAAATCTTTCCATCCATCTCTTTCAGCAATTGAAGATCCATCATCAGACTTAGCTTCATGATAATCTGCAAGATAACTTATTGCATTCAACTTTCCAAGACCTACTGAACTTCCTGGAACATTACTGTGTGGTGGTTCATAGAGAAGTCGGGCAGAGATACAAGCTCCTTGTAAATGAGAGATCGAAGTATGTAGACCTAGTTGGATGTTCTGTATGATTCAAAAGCTTCATATGGTTATTATTTCTGCAGTTTGAACAAAATCGGAGAATGAGTAATGATCGGTAATTTCAAAAAGATGATCCGTTGACTCGACTTACGTTGAGTGTGGTGAAGTATTCTTGGATCGATCCGGAAAAAGTTTGAAAAAGATGATTGGTTGACTCAATCTACATTCAGTGTGGTAAAGTATTCTTGGAGTGATTCGGAAAAAGTTTGAAAAAGATGATAGGTTGACTTGACTTACATTGAGTGTGGTAAAGTATTCTTGGATCGATTCGGAATCTTCAAGTTTAGCTGAAGGTGAAGGAGGTGATAAATATTCTAATGCCTTTGAAGCCATGCCAAGTGATGCAGTGATTTTCTAAAAAAGGATATATATATATATATAATGATAAATATGACATAGACAGACAAAAATGAGTGGTGTATTTTGAATAGAAAGCTTTTCTATTGTAATTTGGCATTGGCTTGGCGACTCGCGTGATAGATCATTTACATCATGCGTCTGTGTCATCTTCCTCGTACTGATTGTTCAAATCTTTGCATGATGACATCTCTGTACACAATGAAGGCAAATAAGTAAAAACCCACATTCTGTGTTGACAATAGATGAGAATAGCAAGAATTGCATACATGAAAATGTTTGACTCATCTTGGAAGTATATTCAACAACACATTCCTCTCTCAATCAATTGATAATTTCAGCATGAGCATCAGCTGTTGCAGATTGGGAATTGTTGAGTCGATCAAATGTTCAGCAACACCGGCCTTGTTTTTGGATGGTGTACAGATGATGCATTCCATGGTTTGTTGAACGGAGGATGGACCGTGTCGGAGCGGTGAAGCATTTCACAAGATCACTGGAAGGGAAATACTAGTTAATAACGGGGTTTGCAAGCTAAATGATGATGTGCAAAAACTTACTATACTGCTTTAATCTGCTTTAATTGATCTTCCAAACGGCCTGTCCAATTTAATGTATAGATTACTTTGCTCATTTTTGTGAGGCACAAAGATGACAAAGATAACAGTGTTCCTCAAAGCTGTAGTTGACTTGGAATCGTTGGGTTGAATGGTGGAGGACTCGTGGGATGCTGTGCGATATGACGGTTTTGCGGGTTTGATTCAAAGAAATACCAAAACGTTGGATGCTTGTAATCCAAACCTGGCAATATCATACGGCTGTGTCTAGCCTGGAAGTAAGAGTCCTGTGGAAGTGAAAAGTTTGTCAACAAATCGAGCAAGGAGTAAAACGATGAGGGATGGCTAGACGTTTCAGCAGTTGCCGTTTCGAATCGACGGAATGCCCAGCGATGCCCTTGCCGTTTTTGGACGGCCTATGTACACACAGACACTGAGGCTCACTGGGGTTGTTGGTCGAACGACGGTTGATGTACAGACTCCGTCTGTGGTCGGTGTACAGATGCTGCCGTCATGGAGGGTTCGAAGGAGGGGTTGTGTACTTCCTGTACAGGAGTCATGTGATTTTCCCCTGTTTCAAAATCAAAATTCCCCGGGGGAAATCAGTTTATTTTTGTAGTGTAAACATCTTCTTTGGAATAAGGACCGTACATTCTACCGAGCTTTACTTCTTTCTTTATGTTTTCTTCAATTTTTCCCTTTTGTGTTTTCTGCTGATGAGTGATTTGGCGGGCAAAACCACTTTGCTCCTTTCAATCCGTGCTTTGGGACACCTTGATGAAAACCCTCTAAAAACCCATCTAAAAGGTATTGATATTTGTCAATTAAACCAAATATTTTCAATTGTCTTTCCCACTCTAAGGCATTCATCTCACACTTGACGATTGTTGGCCAAGTTATGTCACTTCCCTCTTCAAAAACTTTGAAAGTCTCTTCCGTATTGGATCTTTTCCTTTTAATACTCATTCTAAACAATTTTCATTACAACCAAACGAATCAGAATTTCATAACATATTTATATACACATTGGAAAGAAAATGCAACACTCTCTATAAATTTTCAAAGGAAAGGAAAACATTTTAAAAGCTACCCCCGCTTACGTCTCTGTCTCCTTTGAAGTTGACTGTTTTGGCTCAAAACCAAACTTCTTCTTCCCAGGTACATAATTTTCAACGCCGTTCAGAAATTAATACACCAAATCATTAGCATCTTTATCTCTTTATAAAAGTTATGCAACTTACTAATTACTCCCTTTGTAATTAGGATTAGGATTTGGATTAGCTTTCCCTTTTCCTTTATCAGGTCTCTGGTAAGGTGAAGTCGACCTATCCATTCTGAATCCTTTCCCCTGATCATTCCTTCTATTATTTTTATAATCTATGCCTCTTTGATTTCTTGGAACCTTTAAGAACTTTGAGTCTTCATCATCACTCTCAACATCTAAAGTGGTAGAGTCATGATTCTTTCCTGGTGGGTAACGTAAACCATTAATTGGGCTGTAACGTTCTCTTTCTTGCTTGATCTTTTGCATAAGGGTTGTCCCTTGGTAAACATCGACAATCTTGGAGGAATGCCGTTCTAGCTAAAGCTTTGTGTGAAAACTCTTGTCTCTGTTCACCTGGATCTCCCGGTGCACGTGTTATGTTAACTCACATATCAAGTAATCAATCAATTAGAATTACAAATGTGTCTTACTCATTTGCAAATGCTACGTGAAAATATTGGGTTTTTAAATTCACCATAAGTATTCTGGCTCTTGTCCAATCAGCGAAGGACATCCACCACTTGTTTTTTGGAATTTGGCCAGTAGGTCGATCTCTTTTCTTGGAGGTATTCTTTCCTGCCACTAAACTGTCTAACTCTATCCATTCAGCATTAAACATAGATAGCGGGAAATGAATGTCTAGTTTACCAAGATGGTTGTCCCAATACTCCATGAATCTTCTTAAACTATTCTTGGAAGTTTTACCCGACTTGTAATTCATCAACGGATTTATCTTTGGTGTTATGGTTACTTCTGTTTTACTCATTTCTTCCATCTTCATTTTTAGCAACAGTCTTTTCGCTAATTTCAAGTCACCTAAATCTAACTGCTTATAGGCTTTGTCAATTAAAGCAGCTATGGTAATAGAAATAATAAATCACATTACAGTCAATTCAAATGTACCACTTTGTTTTTGGAATATATCACAATTATAGTATATACTTGGAATATATCACAAGATTATTTCCCATATCAATGTTATTACGGAACAAATCATGTTATTTTTGGAAGGATATGTATTTCAAACAGAGTCAATCATGTGGTGCCTTTTAATCATTTGATTGCGGTGATTTTTGAACTTCAATTTCATCATCACTTTCATCTTGTAATCATTGCTCTCTTCATAATTCATTCGATCTGTTTTCCTCTTTGTCTTCTCTTAATATGCGTTGTTCTTCCTCAGATGTGTTTTCAATCTCAAATTCATCCGAGTTCAGCAGTGGATCTTCTGAATTCGGAGGAGTTGGTTCTGGTGTTATCTCTGGGCCTAAACCTAAGTTTTGTCTACTGGATCTCATGTTGATTGAAGGTTCAAAAAAGTTCCGTGCGGAACGGGGAACATGGTGAAGGAGCGTGAACAATAGGAGGAGATGAGGAGAGAGGAAAACTTGTCTGCTCCAACAATAGTGGAAAACAGAGGAACAAGTTTCCGAATCAGGGAACTGAAGTTCACTGGGTTGAACTCACGTCTAATCAGGGAGGCGACGTCACTGTTAGACGGGTTCACTCATCTCGACTGCTCAGCGCCCAAACCTAAAGGTTAGGTCTTGCTGAGCAGACCACGTCCTTCTTTCAAAATGGACTGGGCTCATTCCTAGTGCCTTTGTCACAACCCCACCATCAATAAAGAACTCAAAATAAAGAACTTCAATTGTGCTTCAGGCGTAATGGTGAGCTTAGGCAAAAGAGACAACGCATAAAGTTAACGAGTATTGTTCATGATACACTCAGTGTATCAACAACTACATGGGGAAGGAAAGTTAGGCAAAACATGTGATTTTACAAGAGCTTGGCGCAAAAAGTGTGAAAGACAAGTACAATAAAAAATGGACACATACCAACAAGTCATGAAGCAAGAAGATAACAAAAGGTTAAAGAAACAAAATCTCAAATAAACAAAATCTTAAAGAAACAAAAGCTTAAAAGGTAAATGCTCAAAAAGTCAAGTC
Source organism: Melampsora larici-populina 98AG31 (assembly GCF_000204055.1). NCBI lineage: Eukaryota > Fungi > Basidiomycota > Pucciniomycetes > Pucciniales > Melampsoraceae > Melampsora > Melampsora laricis-populina. The sequence goes on along the minus strand of NW_006768767.1, from coordinate 1,631,289 downwards.
ACTAACAAAAATTCAACAGGAAAAAGATGTCTTTGTTTTTGTTTATTCCAGTTCAAAAGATAATCATCAGCTGATTTCATTCAATCTCAGAAAACACATTGAGGAGAGTCTATGATACACACTCACATGATCATCATACATCAGTCGTCACCCATTCATTCAGCTCTGATTCTAGGTTTGAGTTTGACTGTCAGCCTGAGCCCCAAAACCGACGCCCCTCGGGGTCCCCGCGCCCCTACCCGCTCAGTTTGGTTGCGGGGTGACCTTTTAGGTCCTCGGGAATGTGTGCCACCCCGCGGTTAGGGGTGTGGAACCCCCCCTAAAAAACTTCCCCGAACCGCGGTCTCCCCGCGGGTGAAGTTCACCCAAGGCAGGATCAATCGTTTCTTTCACTTTCCATCTCTTGCCTTCACTACATATCTATGCCTTTCAATCGCTTTGCGTGGTGCAGGACTGACAGGTTCAGGCTGCTCAAGATCCACAATTTTTCTAAGCAACGATGGGGATTGACAGGTTCAAACCCATTCCTTGCTTGCTTCTTGTGGCTTTTTTACTATTTTTCACTCTCTTTTGACGACTTCACTTCTTATCCAATTTTAAGATTGTCAATGTTGATACATTTGTTTTCAACTGATCTGCTTTGTTTGTTGATTGCAAAGTTATATCAGTAGCTTTGTGATTGATTGATTTAATTATTCTCGGATTCACCTCCCATCTCAAAAGTGAATTCATCAATCGCTGGCTTCAAAGGTCATCTTCAAGTTCATTTTTGATTCGATTCTTCAACTGGTTCACATCATCTTGCTAATCACCTTTTTACCTTCTATTGTAGATTGAAGTCGCCAAACAAGGGGAATTTGCAAATTGAAAAGAAGGTTCCAAAGAAAAGAAAGCGAAATCAAAACTCAGAAAACAACAAACTCATCAAAAAGAATCAAAAGCTGTAGGATTAAAGGACACAGATTTGTTTGAAAGTTGATCAAAGGTAATGAAGGCTCATGCTAATCCAAAGAGACCTAGATCTAATACTAATTCAAATCCAACTTCCACATTCAATCCAAATCCTAGAAATGAAAAAATCTAACATGGTCAAGACCCGAATCTGTCAAATCATCCTTTTAAACATCAGCAAACATCTGACACGAATCCAAATTAGATTCTATTTCAACAGGATCGATACTTTTCACACCTCATCATATCGATTCTCAATACAACATTAAATCCGTTGGGAACCTACTCTTATTAACTAATCAAATGTTTTATGGGCTGAAGAAAGACAAGAAAATATCAAAGATAATTTGAGTAATATACCAGATTTAGGAAGTATAATGAAATGTAAATTGAAATCAGTTTCATTAATTATAGTTTCAATGAAGACTTGAATTAATATCAATCTCTTGGTTGGATTAGCGCTAATGCACATTCTAATTCAATTTTGACTGCTTCTAGTCTGGCACTGGTTGAAAAGAAAGCAAAAGAAAGCTTGCATCATGGGGAGTAAATTCAATGGGCAAATCTTCTGTGTTCTCTCCGGTTCCGTAGATTGCATCAGCAAAGTGAGATGATTTAGCCTTCTTCTTCTTCTTACTTTTTGTAGTTGAAGTTGTTGTAAATGTTGAAGCTCTCCTGATGAAGTGGGACTTGAAATCATCTGGGGTCATGCCATATTGCATAAAGAAGAATGGAGCATGATCCTAGTTTCACACATAATTTCAAAGATTAATATGCTGTAACAATTGTAAAGAGAAACAACTTACTTCGAAAAATTTGATCTTGAGGGATAGATCAAGGATTGTTGCACAGATTGGTGCTGGCTTTTGCAGTGCATCTTGGAAGTATTGCTCGAGTTTGACGAGCATCTCTTCTGAAGCTGGCATCAGTTGATCGTGGGCGTACTTTTCCTCGACCTAAAGCAAGAAAAGATCATCATGAGCAATGTGGGAATTACATCAGAGACCAACAGAAAGGGGTACTAAGACTGATTGTACCTTGATTAAATCCTGGATGATAACGGTGTAAATTGGTATGACTTCTTGCATTGTTGGGAACTTTCTTTTACAGAGGATATCAGTCGCTTCACTGAGCGGTTCAAGAAAGTCGCACATCTGTTCAACATACTTCCACTCAAGTGGGCTGAGCGCAAATTTACGCGCTTCTTGATGTTCACAATACTTTATACATGCATCTTTCAGATGAATAGATTGCTTGAGCATCAAGTAAGATGAGTTCCATCGAGTAGGAACATTAGCAGTGAGTCGGTCAATGTGATCCACTGATTTGTTGTGCTGAGGTACTGGTTCTTGCTCGTCTGGGTTAATTGGTTCCTGATGCCGGAAGCATTCAAACGCTTCATCTTGCAAGGCAGTCGCACTATCCTCATTGTCATTGTCATCGTCATCCTTGTCCTCACTCTTTCCATTCTCCTCTTGGTCACCATCACCATTTTCATTTTCAGAAGTCGCATCACCATATCCATCTTCATAATTGGCAGAACAAAGACGTTCTATTACCCTTGCAAAAGCCTGGCTTCATTGTGGAGTCTTTCGAGTGAAGATTGCCAGGCTGTGGATGCGCGCGTAGATTGTACTTAGCTTGACCAATGCATTGTCAGGGGGATCAATGAGTAAAGACAATGTTGATGGTGCTTTACCGTCCTGGTCTTCATCCAAAGCTGTTTCATTGCCAAAGACCTTCAAGCCCTCCTTAGCAACTAGATTGATTACGTCACCACAGCATCCAAGAAGCTGATACTCTTCAAAATATACATCCGGAATTTTGGAAAGCAAACATCCCATCGTCAGATTCACACTTGCATTGTCCGCAGTCAAGCCTGATATCTTTGAACATAGATTATACTTTCTCAAGTATTTGAGAAAAATTTTTGTGAAGTTTTTAGCATCATGAGAACCTGGGTTTGAGTAGATAGACAAATTGTGTCAACTTTTAATCAAGAAACCAATATCATCAAGAAGAACCTGAAAAAACAAACCTTTGATTTCTGGCATTCCAATCACTACATCCATCAACTTCCAATCATCAGTGATGTAGTGACTCGTGATCCCTAGAAATGCACGATTATTTGGTGAGGTCCAGGCGTCTTGGGTGAAAGCCACATACGGCACATAAGCAAAGCAGACAGTCTTCATCCAATTCTCGTACATATCGTAGACCTTGTAAGAGTGTTGAGCCATTGCATGTCGCTTTACAAGCATACTATTAGTTTCGGGATTAACAAGTACAAGTAATTCTCTAAAAGAATCCTTGTCAACCAGGGAATATGCAAGGTCGCATTCGGCCATCAAGTATGTGATCGCTGTTTTAAGAGTCTGACCATTGAGTTCCTGTCCAGCATAACATAAAGAGAAAGTCATAAAAAACCGCGTTACAAAGTCATGTGAAGATATGGTCATTAGTGTAGTGGGGTACTTAAGTAGACTTGAAAAACCTACCACATGTTCAGTATTTGGTTTCCTGAAGCATCCAGAACAAATTGATTCATTGTTCACATCATTATCTTGACCAATTCGATGTTTCCTTTTTAGATGGTTAGACATTGACTTGGTGCTTCCAGTTGCATCTTCCTTGTATCTTTTGCCACAAGGGTTACCAGTGGCGGGGTCAACTACATCACAACGGTTCTTGCCTTCTCCCCTTTTTGCCCCTGGAAATTTTGTAAAGTAATGCCAAATGTAGCTGACTCGACGACTGCGTTTACTTGCCATAGTTGTAGATGATGTAAGGATATCATCGTCGGACTGATCGCTTGTGTCATGTGGGGTGGAAGCTTGCGCAGAAGTACCAGAAGTACTCAAAGTCATGACGATTGAAGATAACAAATATGTAAGTTACGAGATCACTAGATGTTGATGTAAATAATTTAAATGGGAGCAAAGTGTTCAAGTTTTTTTTGAGTTCATGAATCATACCTCTTCCCTTATATGTTGAGTATAGTCAAATCAGTTGCTTTCTCTCTTTCTCAACTCATATTTGACATTACTTGATACTTAATCGCGCGACGCATTGCAATGCGTGCTCGTCTTCTGACATCGGTCAACGGCATCACAGACGGTAGTTGCAACTCACTCGAGTTGCGGGTAGGGGCAAGCCCCTAAGAAAATAAACGGGGCGGGGCAGTTTAGGGGCGGGGAGGCAGTTGAAACTTCGGTGCGGGGTGCGGGATTGCGAAGAACCGCGTTTTTAGGGGGGGGCTCAGGCTGATTTGACTGTCTTTTCTTTCATAGAGGATTTTTAAACAATACCAATCAGAAATATTCAAAGGGTGTCTTCATATCTCGATTTTGTTGAGGTTGTATGATGATTGGATTGTCAAGTGTGACAAACAAGGAAAATAATTGATTCTTGACTTTGATCTTCTTGTTTTTATAAGAAAAATTATACAAGATGAACTATGTAGATAAATGACGTCAGATGCTTTGGGTTTTATGAACAAAACCAACACAACCTGTCTTCATAGGTGATACAAATAACAGGAAAAAATTCATTAGAAATCAAAAAGCTCAATTGGTAATAATGAGGAGCGCCTTCTCAGTGTTGCAGCTGCCTTGGACATTGGCAACTGACAAACTCTAGATAAACATGTCGCCCTCGACTCAGAATACTCTTGACTGCCCCGTGAGACCAACTCATCTAAATCTAATCCGAGGCTTGAGCTTGGCGACTTCAGCCGGTGATAGAGGCGCGCAACTTCGGGACTTTGTACAGCTTTTTTCTGAGGTCACGTGACCCAAAATTTCGCTCATCCATCTCATTCTCAACAACTTTTTCAACCACCACCATCACCCCTCTCCCTCGATATCTTGTGTGCAATGCCGCCCAACGCGTCCGACACGGGACAGAACGTGGAGGATGGCCTCACCTCTGGATTGACAGGCGGCTGGACCAACCCGACCGCCTCTAGCGAAAACGACGACGTGATTGCGGCGTTCTTGAAGGGTCCAGACAAGGGTTTACCACAGGTTGAAATCACATCCAACAACTTAGGAGCCACTCCTAAGCAAACAGAAGTCCCACATCTCACCGAATTTGCAAGGAAAAGAGCAAGAGCCAGTACGCCAGGTCTCACGGCTCAGGATCATGTTCAAAACGTCACCGGAACTCCCAGAACCGAGAGAATGGCGCGTCTGATTCCAGGTTGCGAGGAGGATCGATCTCTCTCAACCCTACTGGCAAAACTGGTGGCGGTCGCCAACCATTCTATGCAACTCCCGGCTAAAGGCCGTATTGCTAAACAAGTGCATATCAACACGGACACATGTGCCGACATCTTAGTATTGACCAATGCGGCATACGACCAACACCACTTTGAACAATCGAAGAAAACACTCTTCCGTAGACCGGCCTCCAACCTTGCAGGCTCCAAAAGAGCGTCGGAACCGTTGCTGAACCCCCAATCAGGCTACGGGCTAACTTTTGATTTCCAAGCTAGCGCGATAAGCAAAAAGCTTGACGTTCTAACCGAGCAAATAGCTCTATTACAATCACAGTCCAAGAAGGT